>NW_026112713.1:0-70571 GCF_024323335.1 Lathyrus oleraceus | reverse complement strand
TGAAAATTGTATTGAATTGTGGGAATGATGAAATTGTGGGAATGATGATAATGTTGATGTTAAACTCATGAATTTGATTGAATTGTGGGAATGATCAAAATGATGATGTTTAAACCCATGAAATTTGATTGAATTGTGGGAATAATGAAAATATCGTTGTTGAAACATGAAATTTGATTGAATTATGTGAATGATGAAAATGTTGTTGTTAAAACCATGAAATTTGATTGAATTGTGGGAATGATGAAAATATTGATGTTAAACCCATGATATTTCATTGAATTATGTGAATAATGAAAATGTTATTGTTAAAAACATAAAATTTGATTAAATTGTGGGAATGATGAAAATGATGATGTTAAACCCATGAATTTTGATTGAATTGTGGGAATGATGAAAATGATGATGTTAAACCCATGAATTTTGATTGAATTGTGGGAATGATCAAAATGATGACGTTAAACCCATGAAATTTGATTGAATTGTGGGAATGATGAAAATGTTGATGTTAAACCCACGAAATTTGATTGAATTGAGGGAATGATGATAATGATGATGTTAAACCCATGAAATTTGATTGGATTGTGGGAATAAATGAAAATATTGTTGTTAAAACCATGAAATTTGATGGAATTATGTGAATGATGAAAATTTTGTTGGTAAACCTATAAAATTTGATTGAATTGTGGGAATGATGAAAACGCTGATGTTAAACCCATGAAATTGATTGAATTGTGTGAATAATGAAAATGTTATTGTTAAAACCATTAAATTTGATTGAATTGTGGGAATGATAAAAGTGTGATGTTAAACCCATGAAATTTGATTGAATTTGTGGAATGATGAAAATGATGATGTTAAACCCATAAATTTGATTGAATTGTGGGAATGATGAAAATGATGATGTTAAACCATGAAATTTGATTGAATTGTGGAAATGATGAAAATGTTGATGTTTAACCCATGAAATTTTAATGAATTACGGGAATGATGAAAATGATGATGTTACACACATGAAATTTGATTGAGTTATGGGATTAAGGAAATGTTGATGTTAAACCCATGAAATTTGATTGAATTGTGGGAATGATGAAAATGATGATGTTAAACCCAAGATATTTGATTGAATTGTTGGAATGATGATAATGTTGATGTTAAACTCATGAAATTTTATTGAATTGTGGGAATGATCAAAATGATGATGTTAAACCCATGAAATTTGATTGAATTGTGGGAATAAATGAAGATATTGTTGTTAAAACCATGAAATTTGATTGAATTATGTGAACGATAAAAATGTTGTTGTTAAACCCATGAAATTTGATTGAATTGTGGGAATGATGAAAATATTGATGTTAAACCCATGATATTTCATTGAATTATGTGAATAATGAAAATGTTATTGTTAAATACATAAAATTTGATTGAATTGTGGGAATGATAAAAGTGTGATGTTAAACCCATGAAATTTGATTGAATTGTGGGAATGATGAAAATGATGATGTTAAACCCATGAAATTTGATTGAATTGTGGGAATGATGAAAATGTTGATGTTAAACCCACGAAATTTGATTGAATTGAGGGAATGATGAAAATGATGATGTTAAACCCATGAAATTTAATTTAATTGTGGGAATAAACGAAAATATTGTTGTTAAAACCATGAAATTTGATTGAATTATGTGAATGATAAAAATTTTGTTGTTAAACCTATAAAATTTGATTGAATTGTGGGAATGATGAAAATGCTGACGTTAAACCCTTGAAATCAGATTGAATTGTGTGAATAATGAAAATGTAATTATTAAAACCATAAAATTTGATTGAATTGTGGGAATGATAAAAGTGTGATGTCAAACCCATGAAATTTGATTGAATTGTGGGAATGATAAAAATGATGATGTTAAACCCATGAAATTTGATTGAATTGTGGGAATGATGAAAATGATGATGTTACACACATGAAATTTGATTGAGTTATGGGATTAAGGAAATGTTGATGTTAAACCCATGAAAATTGTATTGAATTGTGGGAATGATGAAAATGATGATGTTAAACCCATGATATTTGATTGAGTTATGGGATTAAGGAAATGTTGATGTTAAACCCATGAAAATTGTATTGAATTGTGGGAATGATGAAAATGATGATGTTAAACCCATGATATTTGATTGAATTGTGGGAATGATGATAATGTTGATGTTAAACTCATGAAATTTGATTGAATTGTGGGAATGATCAAAATGATGATGTTAAACCCATGAAATTTGATTGAATTGTGGGAATAAATGAAAATATCGTTGTTGAAACCATGAAATTTGATTGAATTATGTGAATGATGAAAATGTTGTTGTTAAACCCATGAAATTTGATTGAATTGTGGGAATGATGAAAATATTGATGTTAAACCCATGATATTTCATTGAATTATGTGAATAATGAAAATGTTATTGTTAAAAACATAAAATTTGATTAAATTGTGGGAATGATGAAAATGATGATGTTAAACCCATGAATTTTGATTGAAATGTGGGAATGATGAAAATGATGATGTTAAACCCATGAATTTTGATTGAATTGTGGGAATGATCAAAATGATGACGTTAAACCCATGAAATTTGATTGAATTGTGGGAATGATGAAAATGTTGATGTTAAACCCACGAAATTTGATTGAATTGAGGGAATGATGATAATGATGATGTTAAACCCATGAAATTTGATTGGATTG
Source organism: Lathyrus oleraceus (assembly GCF_024323335.1). Taxonomy (NCBI): domain Eukaryota; kingdom Viridiplantae; phylum Streptophyta; class Magnoliopsida; order Fabales; family Fabaceae; genus Lathyrus; species Lathyrus oleraceus. Next base: position 67,839 of record NW_026112713.1, on the reverse strand, counting down.
TGGGAATAAATGAAAATATTGTTGTTAAAACCATGAAATTTGATTGAATTATGTGAATGATGAAAATTTTGTTGGTAAACCTATAAAATTTGATTGAATTGTGGGAATGATGAAAACGCTGATGTTAAACCCATGAAATTTGATTGAATTGTGTGAATAATGAAAATGTTATTGTTAAAACCATAAAATTTGATTGAATTGTGGGAATGATAAAAGTGTGATGTTAAACCCATGAAATTTGATTGAATTGTGGGAATGATGAAAATGATGATGTTAAACCCATAAAATTTGATTGAATTGTGGGAATGATGAAAATGATGATGTTAAACCCATGAAATTTGATTGAATTGTGGAAATGATGAAAATGTTGATGTTTAACCCATGAAATTTTAATGAATTACGGGAATGATGAAAATGATGATGTTACACACATGAAATTTGATTGAGTTATGGGATTAAGGAAATGTTGATGTTAAACCCATGAAATTTGATTGAATTGTGGGAATGATGAAAATGATGATGTTAAACCCAAGATATTTGATTGAATTGTTGGAATGATGATAATGTTGATGTTAAACTCATGAAATTGATTGAATTGTGGGAATGATCAAAATGATGATGTTAAACCCATGAAATTTGATTGAATTGTGGGAATAAATGAAGATATTGTTGTTAAAACCATGAAATTTGATTGAATTATGTGAACGATAAAAATGTTGTTGTTAAACCCATGAAATTTGATTGAATTGTGGGAATGATGAAAATATTGATGTTAAACCCATGATATTTCATTGAATTATGTGAATAATGAAAATGTTATTGTTAAATACATAAAATTTGATTGAATTGTGGGAATGATAAAAGTGTGATGTTAAACCCATGAAATTTGATTGAATTGTGGGAATGATGAAAATGATGATGTTAAACCCATGAAATTTGATTGAATTGTGGGAATGATGAAAATGTTGATGTTAAACCCACGAAATTTGATTGAATTGAGGGAATGATGAAAATGATGATGTTAAACCCATGAAATTTGATTTAATTGTGGGAATAAACGAAAATATTGTTGTTAAAACCATGAAATTTGATTGAATTATGTGAATGATGAAAATTTTGTTGTTAAACCTATAAAATTTGATTGAATTGTGGGAATGATGAAAATGCTGACGTTAAACCCTTGAAATCAGATTGAATTGTGTGAATAATGAAAATGTAATTATTAAAACCATAAAATTTGATTGAATTGTGGGAATGATAAAAGTGTGATGTCAAACCCATGAAATTTGATTGAATTGTGGGAATGATAAAAATGATGATGTTAAACCCATGAAATTTGATTGAATTGTGGGAATGATGAAAATGATGATGTTAAACCCATGAAATTTGATTGAATTGTGGGAATGATGAAAATGTTGATGTTACACCCACGAAATTTGATTGAATTGAGGGAATGATGAAAATGATGATGTTAAACCCATGAAATTTTAATGAATTACGGGAATGATGAAAATGATGATGTTACACACATGAAATTTGATTGAGTTATGGGATTAAGGAAATGTTGATGTTAAACCCATGAAATTTGATTGAATTGTGGGAATGATGAAAATGATGATGTTAAACCCAAGATATTTTATTGAATTGTTGGAATGATGATAATGTTGATGTTAAACTCATGAAATTTGATTGAATTGTGGGAATGATCAAAATGATGATGTTAAACCCATGAAATTTGATTGAATTGTGGGAATAAATGAAGATATTGTTGTTAAAACCATGAAATTTGATTGAATTATGTGAACGATGAAAATGTTGTTGTTAAACCCATGAAATTTGATTGAATTGTGGGAATGATGAAAATATTGATGTTAAACCCATGATATTTCATTGAATTATGTGAATAATGAAAATGTTATTGTTAAATACATAAAATTTGATTGAATTGTGGGAATGATAAAAGTGTGATGTTAAACCCATGAAATTTGATTGAATTGTGGGAATGATGAAAATGATGATGTTAAACCCATGAAATTTGATTGAATTGTGGGAATGATGAAAATGTTGATGTTAAACCCACGAAATTTGATTGAATTGAGGGAATGATGAAAATGATGATGTTAAACCCATGAAATTTGATTTAATTGTGGGAATAAACGAAAATATTGTTGTTAAAACCATGAAATTTGATTGATTTATGTGAATGATGAAAATTTTGTTGTTAAACCTATAAAATTTGATTGAATTGTGGGAATGATGAAAACGCTGATGTTAAACCCATGAAATTTGATTGAATTGTGTGAATAATGAAAATGTTATTGTTAAATCCATAAAATTTGATTGAATACTGGGAATGATAAAAGTGTGATGTTAAACCCATAAAATTTGATTGAATTGTGGGAATGATGAAAATGATGATGTTAAACCCATGAAGTTTGATTGAATTGTGGGAATGATGAAAATGATGATGTTAAACCCATGAAATTTGATTGAATTGTGGGAATGATGAAAATGTTGATGTTAAACCCATGAAATTTTAATGAATTGTGGGAATGATGAAAATGATCAATGTTACACACATGAAATTTGATTGAGTTATGGGATTAAGGAAATGTTGATGTTAAACCCATGAAATTTGATTGAATTGTGGGAATGATGAAAATGATGATGTTAAACCCATGATATTTGATTGAATTGTGGGAATGATGAAAATGTTGATGTTAAACTCATGAAATTTGATTGAATTGTGGGGATGATCAAAATGATGATGTTAAACCCATGAAATTTGATTGAATTGTGGGAATAAATGAAAATATTGTTGTTAAAACCATGAAATTTGATTGAATTGTGGGAATGATAAAAGTGTGATGTCAAACCCATGAAATTTGATTGAATTGTGGGAATGATAAAAATGATGATGTTAAACCCATGAAATTTGATTGAATTGTGGGAATGATGAAAATGATGATGTTAAACCCATGAAATTTGATTGAATTGTGGGAATGATGAAAATGTTGATGTTAAACCCACGAAATTTGATTGAATTGAGGGAATGATGAAAATGATGATGTTAAACCCATGAAATTTTAATGAATTACGGGAATGATGAAAATGATGATGTTACACACATGAAATTTGATTGAATTATGGGATTAAGGAAATGTTGATGTTAAACCCATGAAATTTGATTGAATTGTGGGAATGATGAAAATGATGATGTTAAACCCATGAAATTTGATTGAATTGTGGGAATGATGAAAATGTTGATGTTAAACACACGAAATTTGATTGAATTGAGGGAATGATGAAAATGATGATGTTAAACCCATGAAATTTGATTTAATTGTGGGAATAAACGAAAATATTGTTGTTAAAACCATGAAATTTGATTTAATTATGTGAATGATGAAAATTTTGTTGTTAAACCTATAAAATTTGATTGAATTGTGTGAATGATGAAAATGCTGACGTTAAACCCTTGAAATCAGATTGAATTGTGTGAATAATGAAAATGTAATTATTAAAACCATAAAATTTGATTGAATTGTGGGAATGATAAAAATGATGATGTTAAACCCATGAAATTTGATTGAATTGTGGGAATGATGAAAATGATGATGTTAAACCCATGAAATTTGATTGAATTGTGGGAATGATGAAAATGTTGATGTTAAACCCACGAAATTTGATTGAATTGAGGGAATGATGAAAATGATGATGTTAAACCCATGAATATTGATTGAATTGTGGGAATAAATGAAAATATTGTTGTTAAAACCATGAAATTTGATTGATTTATGTGAATGATGAAAATTTTGTTGTTAAACCTATAAAATTTGATTGAATTGTGGGAATGATGAAAACGCTGATGTTAAACCCATGAAATTTGATTGAATTGTGTGAATAATGAAAATGTTATTGTTAAATCCATAAAATTTGATTGAATTGTGGGAATGATAAAAGTGTGATGTTAAACCCATAAAATTTGATTGAATTGTAGGAATGATGAAAATGATGATGTTAAACCCATGAAGTTTGATTGAATTGTGGGAATGATGAAAATGATGATGTTAAACCCATGAAATTTGATTGAATTGTGGGAATGATGAAAATGTTGATGTTAAACCCATGAAATTTGATTGAATTGTGGGAATGATGAAAATGATGATGTTAAACCCATGAAATTTGATTGAGTTATGGGATTAAGGAAATGTTGATGTTAAACCCACGAAATTTGATTGAATTGAGGGAATGATGAAAATGATGATGTTAAACCCATGAAATTTGATTGAATTGTGGGAATAAATGAAAATATTGTTGTTAAAACCATGAAATTTGATTGAATTATGTAAATGATGAAAATGTTGTTGTTAAACCCATGAAATTTAATTGAATTGTGGGAATTATGAAAATATTGATGTTAAACTCATGATATTTCATTGAATTATGTGAATAATGAAAATGTTATTGTTAAATACATAAAATTTGATTGAATTTTGGGAATGATAAAAGTGTGATGTTAAACCCATGAAATTTGATTGAATTGTGGGAATGATGACAATGATGATATTAAACCCATGAAATTTGATTTAATTGTGGGAATAAACGAAAATATTGTTGTTAAAACCATGAAATTTGATTGAATTGTGGGAATGATGAAAATGTTGATGTTAAACCCACGAAATTTGATTGAATTGAGGGAATGATGAAAATGATGATGTTAAACCCATGAAATTTGATTTAATTGTGGGAATAAACGAAAATATTGTTGTTAAAACCATGAAATTTGATTGAATTATGTGAATGATGAAAATTTTGTTATTAAACTTATAAAATTTGATTGAATTGTGGGAATGATGAAAATGCTGACGTTAAACCCTTGAAATCAGATTGAATTGTGTGAATAATGAAAATGTAATTATTAAAACCATAAAATTTGATTGAATTGTGGGAATGATAAAAGTGTGATGTCAAACCCATGAAATTTGATTGAATTGTGGGAATGATAAAAATGATGATGTTAAGCCCATGAAATTTGATTGAATTGTGGAAATGATGAAAATGATGATGATAAACCCATGAAATTTGATTGAATTGTGGGAATGATGAAAATGTTGATGTTAAACCCACGAAATTTGATTGAATTGAGGGAATGATGAAAATGATGATGTTAAACCCATGAAATTTTAATGAATTACGGGAATGATGAAAATGATGATGTTACACACATGAAATTTGATTGAGTTATGGGATTAAGGAAATGTTGATGTTAAACCCATGAAATTTGATTGAATTGTGGGAATGATGAAAATGATGATGTTAAACCCAAGATATTTGATTGAATTGTTGGAATGATGATAATGTTGATGTTAAACTCATGAAATTTGATAGAATTGTGGGAATGATCAAAATGATGATGTTAAACCCATGAAATTTGATTGAATTGTGGGAATAAATGAAGATATTGTTGTTAAAACCATGAAATTTGATTAAATTATGTGAACGATGAAAATGTTGTTATTAAACCCATGAAATTTGATTGAATTGTGTGAATGATGAAAATATTGATGTTAAACCCATGATATTTCATTGAATTATGTGAATAATGAAAATGTTATTGTTAAATACATAAAATTTGATTGAATTGTGGGAATGATAAAAGTGTGATGTTAAACCCATGAAATTTGATTGAATTGTGGGAATGATGAAAATGATGATGTTAAACCCATGAAATTTGATTGAATTGTGGGAATGATGAAAATGTTGATGTTAAACCCACGAAATTTGATTGAATTGAGGGAATGATGAAAATGATGATGTTAAACCCATGAAATTTGATTGAATTGTGGGAATAAACGAAAATATTGTTGTTAAAACCATGAAATTTGATTGATTTATGTGAATGATGAAAATTTTGTTTTTAAACCTATAAAATTTGATTGAATTGTGGGAATGATGAAAATGTTGATGTTAAACCCACGAAATTTGATTGAATTGAGGGAATGATGAAAATGATGATGTTAAACCCATGAAATTTGATTAATTGTGGGAATAAACGAAAATATTGTTGTTAAAACCATGAAATTTGATTGAATTATGTGAATGATGAAAATTTTGTTGTTAAACCTATAAAATTTGATTGAATTGTGGGAATGATGAAAATGCTGACCTTAAACCCTTGAAATCAGATTGAATTGTGTGAATAATGAAAATGTAATTATTAAAACCATAAAATTTGATTGAATTGTGGGAATGATAAAAGTGTGATGTCAACCCCATGAAATTTGATTGAATTGTGGGAATGATAAAATGATGATGTTAACCCATGAAATTTGATTGAATTGTGGGAATGATGAAAATGATGATGTTAAACCCATGAAATTTGATTGAATTGTGGGAATGATGAAAATGTTGATGTTAAACCCACGAAATTTGATTGAATTGAGGGAATGATGAAAATGATGATGTTAAACCCATGAAATTTGATTGAATTGTGGGAATAAATGAAAATATTGTTGTAAAAACCATGAAATTTGATTGATTTATGTGAATGATGAAAATTTTGTTGTTAAACCTATAAAATTTGATTGAATTGTGGGAATGATGAAAACGCTGATGTTAAACCCATGAAATTTGATTGAATTGTGTGAATAATGAAAATGTTATTGTTAAAACCATAAAATTTGATTGAATTGTGGGAATGATAAAAGTGTGATGTTAAACCCATAAAATTTGATTGAATTGTGGGAATGATGAAAATGATGATGTTAAACCCATGAAGTTTGATTGAATTGCGGGAATGATGAAAATGATGATGTTAAACCCATGAAATTTGATTGAATTGTGGGAATGATGAAAATGTTGATGTTAAACCCATGAAATTTTAATGAATTGTGGGAATGATGAAAATGATCAATGTCACACACATGAAATTTGATTGAGTTATGGGATTAAGGAAATGTTGATGTTAAACCCATGAAATTTGATTGAATTGTGGGAATGATGAAAATGATGATGTTAAACCCATGATATTTGATTGAATTGTGGGAATGATGAAAATGTTGATGTTAAACTCATGAAATTTGATTGAATTGTGGGAATGATCAAAATGATGATGTTAAACCCATGAAATTTGATTGAATTGTTGGAATAAATGAAAATATTGTTGTTAAAACCATGAAATTTGATTGAATTATGTGAATGATGAAAATGTTGTTGTTAAACCCATGAAATTTGATTGAATTGTGGGAATTATGAAAATATTGATGTTAAACTCATGATATTTCATTGAATTATGTGAATAATGAAAATGTTATTGTTAAATACATAAAATTTGATTGAATTGTGGGAATGATAAAAGTGTGATGTTAAACCCATGAAATTTGATTGAAATGTGGGAATGATGAAAATGATGATGTTAAACCCATGAAATTTGATTGAATTGTGGGAATGATGAAAATGTTGATGTTAAACCCACGAAATTTGATTGAATTGAGGGAATGATGAAAATGATGATGTTAAACCCATGAAATTTGATTTAATTGTGGGAATAAACGAAAATATTGTTGTTAAAACCATGAAATTTGATTGAATTATGTGAATGATGAAAATTTTGTTGTTAAACCTATAAAATTTGATTGAATTGTGGGAATGATGAAAATGCTGACGTTAAACCCTTGAAATCAGATTGAATTGTGTGAATAATGAAAATGTAATTATTAAAACCATAAAATTTGATTGAATTGTGGGAATGATAAAAGTGTGATGTCAAACCCATGAAATTTGATTGAATTGTGGGAATGATAAAAATGATGATGTTAAACCCATGAAATTTGATTGAATTGTAGGAATGATGAAAAGGATGATGTTAAACCCATGAAATTTGATTGAATTGTGGGAATGATGAAAATGTTGATGTTAAACCCACGAAATTTGATTGAATTGAGGGAATGATGAAAATGATGATGTTAAACCCATGAAATTTGATTGAATTGTGGGAATAAATGAAAATATTGTTGTTAAAACCATGAAATTTGATTGATTTATGTGAATGATGAAAATTTTGTTGTTAAACCTATAAAATTTGATTGAATTGTGGGAATGATGAAAACGCTGACGTTAAACCCTTGAAATCAGATTGAATTGTGTGAATAATGAAAATGTAATTATTAAAACCATAAAATTTGATTGAATTGTGGGAATGATAAAAGTGTGATGTCAAACCCATGAAATTTGATTGAATTGTGGGAATGATAAAAATGATGATGTTAAACCCATGAAATTTGATTGAATTGTGGGAATGATGAAAATGATGATGTTAAACCCATGAAATTTGATTGAATTGTGGGAATGATGAAAATGTTGATGTTACACCCACGAAATTTGATTGAATTGAGGGAATGATGAAAATGATGATGTTAAACCCATGAAATTTTAATGAATTACGGGAATGATGAAAATGATGATGTTACACACATGAAATTTGATTGAGTTATGGGATTAAGGAAATGTTGATGTTAAACCCATGAAATTTGATTGAATTGTGGGAATGATGAAAATGATGATGTTAAACCCAAGATATTTGATTGAATTGTTGGAATGATGATAATGTTGATGTTAAACTCATGAAATTTGATTGAATTGTGGGAATGATCAAAATGATGATGTTAAACCCATGAAATTTGATTGAATGGTGGGAATAAATGAAGATATTGTTGTTAAAACCATGAAATTTGATTGAATTATGTGAACGATGAAAATGTTGTTGTTAAACCCATGAAATTTGATTGAATTGTGGGAATGATGAAAATATTGATGTTAAACCCATGATATTTCATTGAATTATGTGAATAATGAAAATGTTATTGTTAAATACATAAAATTTGATTGAATTGTGGGAATGATAAAAGAATGATGTTAAACCCATGAAATTTGATTGAATTGTGGGAATGATGAAAATGATGATGTTAAACCCATGAAATTTGATTGAATTGTGGGAATGATGAAAATGTTGATGTTAAACCCACGAAATTTGATTGAATTGAGGGAATGATGAAAATGATGATGTTAAACCCATGAAATTTGATTTAATTGTGGGAATAAACGAAAATATTGTTGTTGTAAAACCATGAAATTTGATTGAATTATGTGAATGATGAAAATTTTGTTGTTAAACCTATAAAATTTGATTGAATTGTGGGAATGATGAAAATGCTGACGTTAAACCCTTGAAATCATATTGAATTGTGTGAATAATGAAAATGTAATTATTAAAACCATAAAATTTGATTGAATTGTGGGAATGATAAAAGTGTGATGTCAAACCCATGAAATTTGATTGAATTGTGAGAATGATAAAAATGATGATGTTAAACCCATGAAATTTGATTGAATTGTGGGAATGATGAAAATGATGATGTTAAACCCATGAAATTTGATTGAATTGTGGGAATGATGAAAATGTTGATGTTAAACCCACGAAATTTGATTGAATTGAGGGAATGATGAAAATGATGATGTTAAACCCATGAAATTTGATTGAATTGTGGGAATAAACGAAAATATTGTTGTTAAAACCATGAAATTTGATTGATTTATGTGAATGATGAAAATTTTGTTTTTAAACCTATAAAATTTGATTGAATTGTGGGAATGATGAAAACGCTGATGTTAAACCCATGAAATTTGATTGAATTGTGTGAATAATGAAAATGTTATTGTTAAAACCATAAAATTTGATTGAATTGTGGGAATGATAAAAGTGTGATGTTAAACCCATAAAATTTGATTGAATTGTGGAAATGATGAAAATGATGATGTTAAACCCATGAAGTTTGATTGAATTGTGGGAATGATGAAAATGATGATGTTAAACCCATGAAATTTGATTGAATTGTGGGAATGATGAAAATGTTGATGTTAAACCCATGAAATTTTAATGAATTGTGGGAATGATGAAAATGATCAATGTTACACACATGAAATTTGATTGAGTTATGGGATTAAGGAAATGTTGATGTTAAACCCATGAAATTTGATTGAATTGTGGGAATGATGAAAATGATGATGTTAAACCCATGATATTTGATTGAATTGTGGGAATGATGAAAATGTTGATGTTAAACTCATGAAATTTGATTGAATTGTGGGAATGATGAAAATGATGATGTTAAACCCATGAAATTTGATTGAATTGTGGGAATAAATGAAAATATTGTTGTTAAAACCATGAAATTTGATTGAATTATGTGAACGATGAAAATGTTGTTGTTAAACCCATGAAATTTGATTGAATTGTGGGAATTATGAAAATATTGATGTTAAACCCATGATATTTCATTGAATTATGTGAATAATGAAAATGTTATTGTTAAATACATAAAATTTGATTGAATTGTGGGAATGATAAAAGTGTGATGTTAAACCCATGAAATTTGATTGAATTGTGGGAATGATGAAAATGATGATGTTAAACCCATGAAATTTGATTGAATTGTGGGAATGATGAAAATGTTGATGTTAAACCCACGAAATTTGATTGAATTGAGGGAATGATGAAAATGATGATGTTAAACCCATGAAATTTGATTTAATTGTGGGAATAAACGAAAATATTGTTGTTAAAACCATGAAATTTGATTGAATTATGTGAATGATGAAAATTTTGTTGTTAAATGTAACACCCTTCTACCCAAACGACATATTTAAATAAATTATCAGAGTACAACATGTAGAAGAGTTTACATTTCTTACAACACAACACTTATCGCATCACAACATAAAACATATTATTTATTTTATTAAAACTTCGCAGCGGATAACAACACAAATATTATCATTCATCATATAACAATTCATAATAATGTTTCAACATTATCTCAACAAAGCATCTCAACATATTAGTCATCATAAACAACGTAAATAATAACCAATTATCTATCGAATCCCATAACCCCGGTGTCACATGACTAGAGCATTTGACTCGACTCCGTAGAATAACTCTACACTTATTCTTCAAACCTCAACAATAGCTACTCCTCTTTATCTGCACATTGCTCATCATAGATGAACATAAACACATGCAGAAGGGGTGAGAATTACATTATTAAATAATAATATAACGACAGAAATATAAACATAAATATATTTCACATATGCCAACACAGCTCATCATAATCCTCATAATCAACATATTCATGAACATCAACAAAACAACATATCAAATGCAATGCACACACCCATGCATGACTCAACACGACTCGGTATACCCATTTTGTGACCAACTACAGGATCACCACTCCCAGATTCATCACCATAGAATCCGAGTTCCCCGCAAGGAACCAAGCCTCTCAACAAGCCCGGAGTCAACAACATCATTGGAACTCAGTCCGTTCATCACTAGGCATCAGCCTTTCATGAATGCATGCACACCAAGCATGCATCATAATCAACATATCAACAACAGCATCACATAGTCATGTTATCATCATCATTAACACATCCTATCACCAAAAGCATATCACATCATGCCACATAATCAAACGCAGTATTATCACACTCTACTAATATCTATACCATTCAAAGCAACGGGAAATGATCCCTCATATACCATGCATCAGCTAAGTTACCTCGCTCAGCCTAAACAACCAAAACTGCACAACAACAGCCCCGGAAAGACCACAGTCTGCCCATACGCGTATTGCCTATGCTCATACGCGTATTACCCACGCCTGACCAAATCCATACACGTATTGCCCATGTCCATACGCGTATGCTACGCGTATCACATTCCCATACGCGTACCAACAGAGACCAAAACACGTTCAAAACATCATCTTCCTCATCCATACGCGTATTGCCTAGTGCCATACGCGTACCAGCAATCTCATACGCGTATTGCCTAGTGCCATACGCGTATGACCAGAAACCAGATTTCCAGATCTGCAATGGCTTTTTCTGCTACGAGATCTATCCAAATTCATCCTTCCACAGTCTAAATTTCACACAAAATCACTCATATCATCTAATACAAACAGTTCCCTATTCGATTTCACATATCCTAACATCATTGCATATAATTTCTACGAATTCCTTCGATTAAAATCCCAATTTCGTTCATCCAATATTTCACCATTTTCAGCATATTATTGTTTAATAAGGTTCAGACCCCTTACCTCTTTGGATTGAAGGAAGCTCTGAGCAAATCTTTGGCCTTTTCCTCTTCCTTCTCTTTCTCTTCCGTTTCTCCCCCTTTCTCTGACTCTGAGGCAAAACACGTGAAAACAACCTGAGTCCTCACTTTGGCCTCTTTTATCCAATTTCCACTTTTACCCTTCCACTCTTCATATTCCATTTATTTTATTTATTTAATTATTATTAAATAAATAACATCTATAATAATAATAAAAATAATCCAATAATTCAACTTTATTTAATTAAATTAATAAAATAATATTAACTCAATTAAATAATTCCCTTATTTTAATCGGGGTGTTACAACTCTCCCCCACTAAAAGAGTTTTCGTCCTCGAAAACATACCTCAAGTAAATAGAGCCGGATACGACTCCTTCATCTGATCTTCACGCTCCCAAGTCAAGCTCTCACCAGCTGGACCTCCCCAAACAACTTTCACTAGAGCAATCTTCTTACCTCTCAGGGTCTTCTCTTCTCGGTCATCTATCCGAATTGGCAACACCTCAACGGTCAAATTATCCCTCACCTGGATATCATCCAACTGAACAACATGCGAAGGATCCGCAATATATTTTCTCAACTGAGATACATGAAACACATCATGCAGATTAGAAAGCGACGGCGGTAAAGCTATCCGATACGCCACTTCCCCAACCCTCTTCAAAATCTGATACGGACCCACAAACCTCGGAGTAAGCTTTTTAGACTTTAAAGCTCTACCCACACCTGTCGTCGGAGTAACTCTCAAGAACACATGATCTCCCTCTTGGAACTCAAGTGCCTTTCTCCTGTTATCATGATAACTCTTCTGACGACTCTGAGAAATCTTCATTTTCTCCTGAATCATCTTAACCCTTTCAGTCGTCTGCTGCACAATCTCAGGTCCGAGTACAACACTCTCACCTGATTCATACCAACACAATGGAGTTCTACACCTCCTACCATACAATGCTTCATATGGAGCCATACCGATACTAGCATGAAAACTATTATTATAAGTAAACTCCACCAACGGCAAATAACTATCCCAAGAACCACTCTGCTCCAACACACAAGCTCTCAACAAATCCTCCAAGGATTGGATAGTTCTTTCAGTCTGACCATCAGTCTGAGGATGATAAGCTGAACTCAACCTCAACTTAGTTCCCAACGCTTTCTGCAAACTTTCCCAAAATCTAGAAGTAAATCTGGGATCTCTATCAGACACAATACTGGATGGAATACCATGCAGCCTCACTATCTCCTCAATATACAACTCTGCCAACTTCTCTAAAGAGTGATTAATCTTCATCGGCAAGAAATGCGCCGACTTAGTCAATCGATCCACAATCACCCAAATAGAATCATTACCTTTCACCGTCCTCGGCAATCCCGTCACAAAATCCATGGAAATGCTATCCCACTTCCATTCAGGAATCTTCAAAGGTTGCATCATACCTGCCGGTCTCTGATGTTCAATCTTTGACTTCTGACAAGTCAAACAGGCATACACAAACTTAGCAACATCTCTTTTCATACCAGCCCACCAAAACAACTTCTTCAAATCTTGATACATTTTAGTTGCACCTGGATGGATACTCAATCCACTCCTATGGCCCTCTTCAAGAATACTCTTTTTCAATTCAGACACCTCAGGAACACAAACTCTACCTTTAAATCGCAGGATGCCATTCTCATCAATCTCAAAATTACCACCATTACCCTGGTTAACCATAGTAATATGATCAACTAGAGCGACGTCAACTTGCTGACCATTACGAATATCTTCCAGAATTCCACTAGTCAACTTCAGCATACCCAACTTTACACTATCAGCGGAAACTTCACAACCCAAACTCATATCACGGAACTGTTCAATTAACTCAAGCTCCCGAACCATCATCATAGACATATGTAGAGACTTTCTACTCAGCGCATCTGCAACTACATTAGCCTTACCGGGATGATAACTCAATTCAAAGTCAAAATCCTTCAGTAATTCTAACCACCTTCTCTGCCTCATATTTAACTCTTTCTGATCAAACAGATACTTCAGACTCTTGTGATCACTGAACACTTCGAATCTGGAACCATACAGATAATGCCTCCACATTTTCAACACAAATACAACAGCTGCAAGTTCTAGATCATGCGTAGGATAATTCCTCTCATGAACTTTCAACTGTCTAGAAGCATAAGCTACAACTTTACCATTCTGCATCAAAACACCACCAAGACCCATCAAAGAAGCATCACAATAAACAACGAAGGACTCACCAGGATTAGGCAAGATCAACACTGGAGCACTGGTCAACCGCCTCTTCAACTCAACAAAACTCGCTTCACAAGCTGCATCCCACACATACACTTGACCCTTCTTAGTCAACTGCGTCAACGGCAATGCCAACTTAGAGAAGCCCTCAATAAATCTGCGATAATAACCAGCTAACCCCAGAAAGCTGCGTATCTCAGTAGCAGACTTCGGAGTCTCCCACTGTAATACAGCATCAACTTTAGCCGGATCAACAGAAATCCCACCACTCGAAATCACATGGCCAAGGAAACTCACTTCCTTCAACCAGAACTCACATTTAGATAACTTTGCATATAATTTCTTTTCTCTTAACACCTGCAAAACAATTCTCAGATGTCCTGCATGCTCTTCTTCCGTCTTAGAATATATCAATATATCATCTATGAACACCACAACAAAATTATCAAGGTACGGATGAAATATACGATTCATATATTCCATAAACACACCTGGAGCATTAGATACACCGAACGGCATCACAGTGTATTCATAGTGACCATACCTCGTACGGAAAGCAGTCTTCGCAATATCGTCTGACTTCACTCGGATCTGATGATAACCCGACCGCAAATCAATCTTACTGAAAACATGAGCTCCAACCAACTGGTCCATCAAATCATCAATCCTCGGCAATGGATACCGATTCTTGATAGTCACCTTATTCAACTGCCAGTAATCGACCCACAACCTCATCGTACCTTCTTTCTTCTTCACTAACAATACTGGTGCACCCCAAGGAGAAACACTTGGACGCACAAACTTCTTCTCAAGCAATTCTTCAAGTTGCTTCTTCAATTCAACTAATTCAGTTGCCGACATTCTATAAGGAGACATCGACACTGGACTCGTACCTGGTACTAAGTCAATGGCAAATTCGACTTCACGTTCTGGAGGTAATTCACTTACATCCTCCGGAAACACATCCTGAAATTCACAGACAACAGGCAAATCTACACTCACCACTTTCTTATTCGCTTGCAGAGACGCAAATAAAGCGAATATCTGAGCTTCATCTTTCACAAATTCCCCCACCTGCCTAGCAGATAGAAATCTTGCCTCATCATTCTCACCAACTTCAGAAAACCGCACCGTCTTACTATAGCAGTTGATAAACACGCCATAGAATTCTAGCCAATTCATTCCCAGAATAATATCAATTTGGTGCAAGGGTAAGCACACCAAATCAACCACGAACTCTCTCTCAAAGATCGTCAACTGACAACCTCGACAGACCACAGAAGTCTTCACAGAACCATTAGCAGGAGTATCTATCACCATACTTCCGCCTAGGGACGACATAATCACACCACTCCTGGTCGCACACTCATACGAAATAAACGAATGAGTAGCACCAGTGTCAACAATAGCAAGCAATTCAACATTATTAATCAAGCAAGTACCTTTAATCAGATTATCTTCTTTAGGAGCTTCAACCCCACTCAGAGCAAACACCCTACCAGTAGTATGAGCTGCAGTAGCCGCCTTCTTCGGTTTCGAGCACTGCAAACTGATATGGCCTTTCTCGCCACAATTAAAACATGTCGGACCAGCATCCTTACATTCCGTAACTCTATGACTAGCCTGACCGCATCGGAAACATCTCAGCACTTTCTTGGTACAGCTATCAGCACGGTGGCCTGGCTCGCCACACTTGAAACATTTACCAGCTATGGGAGATCCTCCCCCACTTGGCTTCTTCGCATCTACCACTTTCTGCTTACCTTTACCATTCGGAGATGCATAAGGACTACCACGATCCTTATTCTTCTTCTCACTAAGACTCTTGTAGTGAGCAGTCCTAGCCTTACTATCTTCATCAAATATCCTGCACTTGTTAACCAGTGTAGGAAACCTACGAATCTCCTGGTAACCAATGCCTTGTTTGATCTCGGGACACAACCCGTTCTCAAACTTGACACACTTGGATTCCTCAGCATCAGCATTATTATAATGAGGACAATACTGCACCAGCTCCTCAAACTTCGAAGCGTAATCAGCAACAGACATGTTACCCTGCTTCAGTCCCAGAAATTCCATCTCCTTCTTACATCGCACATCAGCAGGAAAATATTTCTCCAGAAAGGCCGTCTTGAACCTTTCCCAAGTCATCTCAGCACCTGGTACTTCAATCCTCTGTCGAGTGTTATCCCACCAGTTTTCAGCCTCTTCAGATAACATATGCGTACCAAACTGCACCTTCTGTGCTTCAGTACACGTCATCACCCGGAAAATCTTCTCAATTTCCTTCAGCCAAATCTGAGCACCATCTGGATCATAGCGCCCCTTGAATGTAGGAGGGTTATTCTTCAGAAACCTTCCCAAATTCCTAAACTCGTCGACCGGCGGATTCTGCTGCGCCTGCATAGCCTGCGCCATAGCAGCCAAAGCCTCAGCAATCGCACGGTCATTTTCTCCAGCCATACTCTGCACGACACAACTACAACCGTTAAATATCGACAGTGTCATTTACACTAATCGACCAACAGGGAAAACATCACATTATGACTCGACTGGACTGACCAGGCTCTGATACCACTAATGTAACACCCTTCTACCCAAACGACATATTTAAATAAATTATCAGAGTACAACATGTAGAAGAGTTTACATTTCTTACAACACAACACTTATCGCATCACAACATAAAACATATTATTTATTTTATTAAAACTTCGCAGCGGACAACAACACAAATATTATCATTCATCATATAACAATTCATAATAATGTTTCAACATTATCTCAACAAAGCATCTCAACATATTAGTCATCATAAACAACGTAAATAATAACCAATTATCTATCGAATCCCATAACCCCGGTGTCACATGACTAGAGCATTTGACTCGACTCCGTAGAATAACTCTACACTTATTCTTCAAACCTCAACAATAGCTACTCCTCTTTATCTGCACATTGCTCATCATAGATGAACATAAACACATGCAGAAGGGGTGAGAATTACATTATTAAATAATAATATAACGACAGAAATATAAACATAAATATATTTCACATATGCCAACACAGCTCATCATAATCCTCATAATCAACATATTCATGAACATCAACAAAACAACATATCAAATGCAATGCACACACCCATGCATGACTCAACACGACTCGGTATACCCATTTTGTGACCAACTACAGGATCACCACTCCCAGATTCATCACCATAGAATCCGAGTTCCCCGCAAGGAACCAAGCCTCTCAACAAGCCCGGAGTCAACAACATCATTGGAACTCAGTCCGTTCATCACTAGGCATCGGCCTTTCATGAATGCATGCACACCAAGCATGCATCATAATCAACATATCAACAACAGCATCATATAGTCATGTTATCATCATCATTAACACATCCTATCACCAAAAGCATATCACATCATGCCACATAATCAAACACAGTATTATCACACTCTACTAATATCTATACCATTCAAAGCAACGGGAAATGATCCCTCATATACCATGCATCAGCTAAGTTACCTCGCTCAGCCTAAACAACCAAAACTGCACAACAACAGCCCCGGAAAGACCACAGTCTGCCCATACGCGTATTGCCTATGCTCATACGCGTATTACCCACGCCTGACCAAATCCATACGCGTATTGCCCATGTCCATACGCGTATGCTACGCGTATCACATTCCCATACGCGTACCAACAGAGACCAAAACACGTTCAAAACATCATCTTCCTCATCCATACGCGTATTGCCTAGTGCCATACGCGTACCAGCAATCTCATACGCGTATTGCCTAGTGCCATACGCGTATGACCAGAAACCAGATTTCCAGATCTGCAATGGCTTTTTCTGCTACGAGATCTATCCAAATTCATCCTTCCACAGTCTAAATTTCACACAAAATCACTCATATCATCTAATACAACAGTTCCCTATTCGATTTCACATATCCTAACATCATTGCATATAATTTCTACGAATTCCTTCGATTAAAATCCCAATTTCGTTCATCCAATATTTCACCATTTTCAGCATATTATTGTTTAATAAGGTTCAGACCCCTTACCTCTTTGGATTGAAGGAAGCTCTGAGCAAATCTTTGGCCTTTTCCTCTTCCTTCTCTTTCTCTTCCGTTTCTCCCCCTTTCTCTGACTCTGAGGCAAAACACGTGAAAACAACCTGAGTCCTCACTTTGGCCTCTTTTATCCAATTTCCACTTTTACCCTTCCACTCTTCATATTCCATTTATTTTATTATTTAATTATTATTAAATAAATAACATCTATAATAATAATAAAAATAATCCAATAATTCAACTTTATTTAATTAAATTAATAAAATAATATTAACTCAATTAAATAATTCCCTTATTTTAATCGGGGTGTTACATTAAACCTATAAAATTTGATTGAATTGTGGGAATGATGAAATTGCTGACGTTAAACCCTTGAAATCAGATTGAATTGTGTGAATAATGAAAATGTAATTATTAAAACCATAAAATTTGATTGAATTGTGGGAATGATAAAAGTGTGATGTCAAACCCATGAAATTTGATTGAATTGTGGGAATGATGAAAATGATGATGTTAAACCCATGAAATTTGATTGAATTGTGGGAATGATGAAAATGTTGATGTTAAACCCACGAAATTTGATTGAATTGAGGGAATGATGAAAATGATGATGTTAAACCCATGAAATTTTAATGAATTACAGGAATGATGAAAATGATGATGTTACACACATGAAATTTGATTGAGTTATGGGATTAAGGAAATGTTGATGTTAAACCCATGAAATTTGATTGAATTGTGGGAATGATGAAAATGATGATGTTAAACCCAAGATATTTGATTGAATTGTTGGAATGATGATAATGTTGATGTTAAACTCATGAAATTTGATTGAATTGTGGGAATGATCAAAATGATGATGTTAAACCCATGAAATTTGATTGAATTGTGGGAATAAATGAAGATATTGTTGTTAAAACCATGAAATTTGATTGAATTATGTGAACGATGAAAATGTTGTTGTTAAACCCATGAAATTTGATTGAATTGTGGGAATGATGAAAATATTGATGTTAAACCCATGATATTTCATTGAATTATGTGAATAATGAAAATGTTATTGTTAAATACATAAAATTTGATTGAATTGTGGGAATGATAAAAGAATGATATTAAACCCATGAAATTTGATTGAATTGTGGGAATGATGAAAATGATGATGTTAAACCCATGAAATTTGATTGAATTGTGGGAATGATGAAAATGTTGATGTTAAACCCACGAAATTTGATTGAATTGAGGGAATGATGAAAATGATGATGTTAAACCCATGAAATTTGATTTAATTGTGGGAATAAACGAAAATATTGTTGTTAAAACCATGAAATTTGATTGAATTATGTGAATGATGAAAATTTTGTTGTTAAACCTATAAAATTTGATTGAATTGTGGGAATGATGAAAATGCTGACGTTAAACCCTTGAAATCATATTGAATTGTGTGAATAATGAAAATGTAATTATTAAAACCATAAAATTTGATTGAATTGTGGGAATGATAAAAGTGTGATGTCAAACCCATGAAATTTGATTGAATTGTGGGAATGATAAAAATGATGATGTTAAACCCATGAAATTTGATTGAATTGTGGGAATGATGAAAATGATGATGTTAAACCCATGAAATTTGATTGAATTGTGGGAATGATGAAAATGTTGATGTTAAACCCACGAAATTTGATTGAATTGAGGGAATGATGAAAATGATGATGTTAAACCCATGAAATTTGATTGAATTGTGGGAATAAATGAAAATATTGTTGTTAAAACCATGAAATTTGATTGATTTATGTGAATGATGAAAATTTTGTTGTTAAACCTATAAAATTTGATTGAATTGTGGGAATGATGAAAACGCTGATGTTAAACCCATGAAATTTGATTGAATTGTGTGAATAATGAAAATGTTATTGTTAAAACCATAAAATTTGATTGAATTGTGGGAATGATAAAAGTGTTATGTTAAACCCATAAAATTTGATTGAATTGTGGGAATGATGAAAATGATGATGTTAAACCCATGAAGTTTGATTGAATTGTGGGAATGATGAAAATGATGATGTTAAACCCATGAAATTTGATTGAATTGTGGGAATGATGAAAATGTTGATGTTAAACCCATGAAATTTTAATGAATTGTGGGAATGATGAAAATGATCAATGTTACACACATGAAATTTGATTGAGTTATGGGATTAAGGAAATGTTGATGTTAAACCCATGAAATTTGATTGAATTGTGGGAATGATGAAAATGATGATGTTAAACCCATGATATTTGATTGAATTGTGGGAATGATGAAAATGTTGATGTTAAACTCATGAAATTTGATTGAATTGTGGGAATGATGAAAATGATGATGTTAAACCCATGAAATTTGATTGAATTGTGGGAATAAATGAAAATATTGTTGTTAAAACCATGAAATTTGATTGAATTATGTGAACGATGAAAATGTTGTTGTTAAACCCATGAAATTTGATTGAATTGTGGGAATTATGAAAATATTGATGTTAAACCCATGATATTTCATTGAATTATGTGAATAATGAAAATGTTATTGTTAAATACATAAAATTTGATTGAATTGTGGGAATGATAAAAGAATGATATTAAACCCATGAAATTTGATTGAATTGTGGGAATGATGAAAATGATGATGTTAAACCCATGAAATTTGATTGAATTGTGGGAATGATGAAAATGTTGATGTTAAACCCACGAAATTTGATTGAATTGAGGGAATGATGAAAATGATGATGTTAAACCCATGAAATTTGATTTAATTGTGGGAATAAACGAAAATATTGTTGTTAAAACCATGAAATTTGATTGAATTATGTGAATGATGAAAATTTTGTTGTTAAACCTATAAAATTTGATTGAATTGTGGGAATGATGAAAATGCTGACGTTAAACCCTTGAAATCATATTGAATTGTGTGAATAATGAAAATGTAATTATTAAAACCATAAAATTTGATTGAATTGTGGGAATGATAAAAGTGTGATGTCAAACCCATGAAATTTGATTGAATTGTGGGAATGATAAAAATGATGATGTTAAACCCATGAAATTTGATTGAATTGTGGGAATGATGAAAATGATGATGTTAAACCCATGAAATTTGATTGAATTGTGGGAATGATGAAAATGTTGATGTTAAACCCACGAAATTTGATTGAATTGAGTGAATGATGAAAATTTTGTTGTTAAACCTATAAAATTTGATTGAATTGTGGGAATGATGAAAACGCTGATGTTAAACCCATGAAATTTGATTGAATTGTGTGAATAATGAAAATGTTATTGTTAAAACCATAAAATTTGATTGAATTGTGGGAATGATAAAAGTGTGATGTTAAACCCATAAAATTTGATTGAATTGTGGGAATGATGAAAATGATGATGTTAAACCCATGAAGTTTGATTGAATTGTGGGAATGATGAAAATGATGATGTTAAACCCATGAAATTTGATTGAATTGTGGGAATGATGAATATGTTGATGTTAAACCCATGAAATTTTAATGAATTGTGGGAATGATGAAAATGATCAATGTTACACACATGAAATTTGATTGAGTTATGGGATTAAGGAAATGTTGATGTTAAACCCATGAAATTTGATTGAATTGTGGGAATGATGAAAATGATGATGTTAAACCCATGATATTTGATTGAATTGTGGGAATGATGAAAATGTTGATGTTAAACTCATGAAATTTGATTGAATTGTGGGAATGATGAAAATGATGATGTTAAACCCATGAAATTTGATTGAATTGTGGGAATAAATGAAAATATTGTTGTTAAAACCATGAAATTTGATTGAATTATGTGAACGATGAAAATGTTGTTGTTAAACCCATGAAATTTGATTGAATTGTGGGAATTATGAAAATATTGATGTTAAACCCATGATATTTCATTGAATTATGTGAATAATGAAAATGTTATTGTTAAATACATAAAATTTGATTGAATTGTGGGAATGATAAAAGTGTGATGTTAAACCCATGAAATTTGATTGAATTGTGGGAATGATGAAAATGATGATGTTAAACCCATGAAATTTGATTGAATTGTGGGAATGATGAAAATGTTGATGTTAAACCCACGAAATTTGATTGAATTGAGGGAATGATGAAAATGATGATGTTAAACCCATGAAATTTGATTTAATTGTGGGAATAAACGAAAATATTGTTGTTAAAACCATGAAATTTGATTGAATTATGTGAATGATGAAAATTTTGTTGTTAAACCTATAAAATTTGATTGAATTGTGGGAATGATGAAAATGCTGACGTTAAACCCTTGAAATCTAATTGAATTGTGTGAATAATGAAAATGTAATTATTAAAACCATAAAATTTGATTGAATTGTGGGAATGATAAAAGTGTGATGTCAAACCCATGAAATTTGATTGAATTGTGGGAATGATAAAAATGATGATGTTAAACCCATGAAATTTGATTGAATTGTGGGAATGATGAAAATGATGATGTTAAACCCATGAAATTTGATTGAATTGTGGGAATGATGAAAATGTTGATGTTAAACCCACGAAATTTGATTGAATTGAGGGAATGATGAAAATGATGATGTTAAACCCATGAAATTTTAATGAATTACAGGAATGATGAAAATGATGATGTTACACACATGAAATTTGATTGAGTTGTGGGATTAAGGAAATGTTGATGTTAAACCCATGAAATTTGATTGAATTGTGGGAATGATGAAAATGATGATGTTAAACCCAAGATATTTGATTGAATTGTTGGAATGATGATAATGTTGATGTTAAACTCATGAAATTTGATTGAATTGTGGGAATGATCAAAATGATGATGTTAAACCCATGAAATTTGATTGAATTGTGGGAATAAATGAAGATATTGTTGTTAAACCATGAAATTTGATTGAATTATGTGAACGATGAAAATGTTGTTGTTAAACCCATGAAATTTGATTGAATTGTGGAATGATGAAAATATTGATGTTAAACCCATGATATTTCATTGAATTATGTGAATAATGAAAATGTTATTGTTAAATACATAAAATTTGATTGAATTGTGGGAATGATAAAAGAATGATATTAAACCCATGAAATTTGATTGAATTGTGGGAATGATGAAAATGATGATGTTAAACCCATGAAATTTGATTGAATTGTGGGAATGATGAAAATGTTGATGATAAACCCACGAAATTTGATTGAATTGAGGGAATGATGAAAATGATGATGTTAAACCCATGAAATTTGATTTAATTGTGGGAATAAACGAAAATATTGTTGTTAAACCATGAAATTTGATTGAATTATGTGAATGATGAAATTTTGTTGTTAAACCTATAAAATTTGATTGAATTGTGGGAATGATGAAAATGCTGACGTTAAACCCTTGAAATCATATTGAATTGTGTGAATAATGAAAATGTAATTATTAAAACCATAAAATTTGATTGAATTGTGGGAATGATAAAAGTGTGATGTCAAACCATGAAATTTGATTGAATTGTGGGAATGATAAAAATGATGATGTTAAACCCATGAAATTTGATTGAATTGTGGGAATGATGAAAATGATGATGTTAAACCCATGAAATTTGATTGAATTGTGGGAATGATGAAAATGTTGATGTTAAACCCACGAAATTTGATTGAATTGAGGGAATGATGAAAATGATGATGTTAAACCCATGAAATTTGATTGAATTGTGGGAATAAATGAAAATATTGTTGTTAAAACCATGAAATTTGATTGATTTATGTGAATGATGAAAATTTTGTTGTTAAACCTATAAAATTTGATTGAATTGTGGGAATGATGAAAACGCTGATGTTAAACCCATGAAATTTGATTGAATTGTGTGAATAATGAAAATGTTATTGTTAAAACCATAAAATTTGATTGAATTGTGGGAATGATAAAAGTGTGGTGTTAAACCCATAAAATTTGATTGAATTGTGGGAATGATGAAAATGATGATGTTAAACCCATGAAGTTTGATTGAATTGTGGGAATGATGAAAATGATGATGTTAAACCCATGAAATTTGATTGAATTGTGGGAATGATGAAAATGTTGATGTTAAACCCATGAAATTTTAATGAATTGTGGGAATGATGAAAATGATCAATGTTACACACATGAAATTTGATTGAGTTATGGGATTAAGGAAATGTTGATGTTAAACCCATGAAATTTCATTGAATTGTGGGAATGATGAAAATGATGATGTTAAACCCATGATATTTGATTGAATTGTGGGAATGATGAAAATGTTGATGTTAAACTCATGAAATTTGATTGAATTGTGGGAATGATGAAAATGATGATGTTAAACCCATGAAATTTGATTGAATTGTGGGAATAAATGAAAATATTGTTGTTAAAACCATGAAATTTGATTGAATTATGTGAACGATGAAAATGTTGTTGTTAAACCCATGAAATTTGATTGAATTGTGGGAATTATGAAAATATTGATGTTAAACCCATGATATTTCATTGAATTATGTGAATAATGAAAATGTTATTGTTAAATACATAAAATTTGATTGAATTGTGGGAATGATAAAAGTGTGATGTTAAACCCATGAAATTTGATTGAATTGTGGGAATGATGAAAATGATGATGTTAAACCCATGAAATTTGATTGAATTGTGGGAATGATGAAAATGTTGATGTTAAACCCACGAAATTTGATTGAATTGAGGGAATGATGAAAATGATGATGTTAAACCCATGAAATTTGATTTAATTGTGGGAATAAACGAAAATATTGTTGTTAAAACCATGAAATTTGATTGAATTATGTGAATGATGAAAATTTTGTTGTTAAACCTATAAAATTTGATTGAATTGTGGGAATGATGAAAATGCTGACGTTAAACCCTTGAAATCTAATTGAATTGTGTGAATAATGAAAATGTAATTATTAAAACCATAAAATTTGATTGAATTGTGGGAATGATAAAAGTGTGATGTCAAACCCATGAAATTTGATTGAATTGTGGGAATGATAAAAATGATGATGTTAAACCCATGAAATTTGATTGAATTGTGGGAATGATGAAAATGATGATGTTAAACCCATGAAATTTGATTGAATTGTGGGAATGATGAAAATGTTGATGTTAAACCCACGAAATTTGATTGAATTGAGGGAATGATGAAAATGATGATGTTAAACCCATGAAATTTTAATGAATTACAGGAATGATGAAAATGATGATGTTACACACATGAAATTTGATTGAGTTGTGGGATTAAGGAAATGTTGATATTAAACCCATGAAATTTGATTGAATTGTGGGAATGATGAAAATGATGATGTTAAACCCAAGATATTTGATTGAATTGTTGGAATGATGATAATGTTGATGTTAAACTCATGAAATTTGATTGAATTGTGGGAATGATCAAAATGATGATGTTAAACCCATGAAATTTGATTGAATTGTGGGAATAAATGAAGATATTGTTGTTAAAACCATGAAATTTGATTGAATTATGTGAACGATGAAAATGTTGTTGTTAAACCCATGAAATTTGATTGAATTGTGGGAATGATGAAAATATTGATGTTAAACCCATGATATTTCATTGAATTATGTGAATAATGAAAATGTTATTGTTAAATACATAAAATTTGATTGAATTGTGGGAATGATAAAAGAATGATATTAAACCCATGAAATTTGATTGAATTGTGGGAATGATGAAAATGATGATGTTAAACCCATGAAATTTGATTGAATTGTGGGAATGATGAAAATGTTGATGTTAAACCCACGAAATTGATTGAATTGAGGGAATGATGAAAATGATGATGTTAAACCCATGAAATTTGATTTAATTGTGGGAATAAACGAAAATATTGTTGTTAAAACCATGAAATTTGATTGAATTATGTGAATGATGAAATTTTGTTGTTAAACTATAAATTTGATTGAATTGTGGGAATGATGAAAATGCTGACGTTAACCCTTGAAATCATATTGAATTGTGTGAATAATGAAAATGTATTATTAAAACCATAAAATTTGATTGAATTGTGGGAATGATAAAGTGTGATGTCAAACCCATGAAATTTGATTGAATTGTGGGAATGATAAAATGATGATGTTAAACCCATGAAATTTGATTGAATTGTGGGAATGATGAAAATGATGATGTGAAACCCATGAAATTTGATTGAATTGTGGGAATGATGAAAATGTTGATGTTAAACCCACGAAATTTGATTGAATTGAGGGAATGATGAAAATGATGATGTTAAACCCAAATTTGATTGAATTGTGGGAATAAATGAAATATTGTTGTTAAAACCATGAAATTTGATTGATTTATGTGAATGATGAAAATTTTGTTGTTAAACCTATAAAATTTGATTGAATTGTGGGAATGATGAAAACGCTGATGTTAAACCCATGAAATTTGATTGAATTGTGTGAATAATGAAAATGTTATTGTTAAAACCATAAAATTTGATTGAATTGTGGGAATGATAAAAGTGTGGTGTTAAACCCATAAAATTTGATTGAATTGTGGGAATGATGAAAATGATGATGTTAAACCCATGAAGTTTGATTGAATTGTGGGAATGATGAAAATGATGATGTTAAACCCATGAAATTTGATTGAATTGTGGGAATGATGAAAATGTTGATGTTAAACCCATGAAATTTAATGAATTGTGGGAATGATAAAATGATCAATGTTACACACATGAAATTTGATTGAGTTATGGGATTAAGGAAATGTTGATGTTAAACCCATGAAATTTGATTGAATTGTGGGAATGATGAAAATGATGATGTTAAACCCATGATATTTGATTGAATTGTGGGAATGATGAAAATGTTGATGTTAAACTCATGAAATTTGATTGAATTGTGGGAATGATGAAAATGATGATGTTAAACCCATGAATTTGATTGAATTGTGGGAATAAATGAAATATTGTTTTAAAACCATGAAATTTGATTGAATTATGTGAACGATGAAAATGTTGTTGTTAAACCCATGAAATTTGATTGAATTGATGGAATTATGAAAATATTGATGTTAAACCCATGATATTTCATTGAATTATGTGAATAATGAAAATGTTATTGTTAAATACATAAAATTTGATTGAATTGTGGGAATGATAAAAGTGTGATGTTAAACCCATGAAATTTGATTGAATTGTGGGAATGATGAAAATGATGATGTTAAACCCATGAAATTTGATTGAATTGTGGGAATGATGAAAATGTTGATGTTAAACCCACGAAATTTGATTGAATTGAGGGAATGATGAAAATGTTGATATTAAACCCATGAAATTTGATTGAATTGTGGGAATGATGAAAATGATGATGTTAAACCCAAGATATTTGATTGAATTGTTGGAATGATGATAATGTTGATGTTAAACTCATGAAATTTGATTGAATTGTGGGAATGATCAAAATGATGATGTTAACCCATGAAATTTGATTGAATTGTGGGAATAATGAAGATATTGTTGTTAAAACCATGAAATTTGATTGAATTATGTGAACGATGAAATGTTGTTGTTAAACCCATGAAATTTGATTGAATTGTGGGAATGATGAAATATTGATGTTAAACCCATGATATTTCATTGAATTATGTGAATAATGAAAATGTTATTGTTAATACATAAAATTTGATTGAATTGTGGGAATGATAAAGAATGATATTAACCCATGAAATTTGATTGAATTGTGGGAATGATAAAAATGATGATGTTAAACCCATGAAATTTGATTGAATTGTGGGAATGATGAAAATGATGATGTTAAACCCATGAATTTGATTGAATTGTGGAATGATGAAAATGTTGATGTTAAACCCACGAAATTTGATTGAATTGAGGGAATGATGAAATGATGATGTTAAACCCATGAAATTTGATTGAATTGTGGGAATAAATGAAAATATTGTTGTTAAAACCATGAAATTTGATTGATTTATGTGAATGATGAAAATTTTGTTGTTAAACCTATAAATTTGATTGAATTGTGGGAATGATGAAAACGCTGATGTTAAACCCATGAAATTTGATTGAATTGTGTGAATAATGAAAATGTTATTGTTAAACCATAAAATTTGATTGAATTGTGGGAATGATAAAAGTGTTGTGTTAAACCCATAAATTTGATTGAATTGTGGGAATGATGAAATGATGATGTTAAACCCATGAATTTTGATTGAATTGTGGGAATGATGAAAATGATGATGTTAAACCCATGAAATTTGATTGAATTGTGGGAATGATGAAAATGATGATGTTAAACCCATGAAATTTGATTGAATTGTGGGAATAATGAAAATATTGTTGTTAAACCATGAAATTTGATTGAATTATGTGAACGATGAAAATGTTGTTGTTAAACCCATGAAATTTGATTGAATTGATGGAATTATGAAAATATTGATGTTAAACCCATGATATTTCATTGATTATGTGAATAATGAAAATGTTATTGTTAATACATAAATTTGATTGAATTGTGGGAATGATAAAAGTGTGATGTTAAACCCATGAAATTTGATTGAATTGTGGGAATGATGAAATGATGATGTTAAACCCATGAAATTTGATTGAATTGTGGGAATGATGAAAATGTTGATGTTAAACCCACGAATTTGATTGAATTGAGGAATGATGAAATGATGATGTTAAACCCATGAAATTTGATTTAATTGTGGGAATAAACGAAATATTGTTGTTAAAACCATGAAATTTGATTGAATTATGTGAATGATGAAAATTTTGTTGTTAAACCTATAAAATTTGATTGAATTGTGGGAATGATGAAAATGCTGACGTTAAACCCTTGAAATCATATTGAATTGTGTGAATAATGAAAATGTATTATTAAACCATAAAATTTGATTGAATTGTGGGAATGATAAAAGTGTGATGTCAAACCCATGAAATTTGATTGAATTGTGGGAATGATAAAAATGATGATGTTAAACCCATGAAATTTGATTGAATTGTGGGAATGATGAAAATGATGATGTTAACCCATGAAATTTGATTGAATTGTGGGAATGATGAAAATGTTGATGTTAACCCACGAAATTTGATTGAATTGAGGGAATGATGAAAATGATGATGTTAAACCCATGAAATTTTAATGAATTACGGGAATGATGAAAATGATGATTTACACACATGAAATTTGATTGAGTTGTGGGATTAAGGAAATGTTGATGTTAAACCCATGAAATTTGATTGAATTGTGGGAATGATGAAAATGATGATGTTAACCCAGATATTTGATTGAATTGTTGGAATGATGATAATGTTGATGTTAAACTCATGAAATTTGATTGAATTGTGGGAATGATCAAAATGATGATGTTAAACCCATGAAATTTGATTGAATTGTGGGAATAAATGAAGATATTGTTGTTAAAACCATGAAATTTGATTGAATTATGTGAACGATGAAAATGTTGTTGTTAAACCCATGAAATTTGATTGAATTGTGGGAATGATGAAAATATTGATGTTAAACCCATGATATTTCATTGAATTATGTGAATAATGAAAATGTTATTGTTAAATACATAAATATTGATTGAATTGTGGGAATGATAAAAGTGTGATGTTAAACCCATGAAATTTGATTGAATTGTGGGAATGATGAAAATGATGATGTTAAACCCATGAAATTTGATTGAATTGTGGGAATGATGAAATGTTGATGTTAAACCCCGAAATTTGATTGAATTGAGGGAATGATGAAAATGATGATGTTAAACCCATGAAATTTGATTTAATTGTGGAATAAACGAAAATATTGTTGTTAAACCATGAAATTTGATTGAATTATGTGAATGATGAAAATTTTGTTGTTAAACCTATAAAATTTGATTGAATTGTGGGAATGATGAAAATGCTGACGTTAAACCCTTGAAATCAGATTGAATTGTCTGAATAATGAAAATGTAATTATTAAAACCATAAAATTTGATTGAATTGTGGGAATGATAAAAGTGTGATGTCAAACCCATGAAATTTGATTGAATTGTGGGAATGATAAAATTGATGATGTTAAACCCATGAAATTTGATTGAATTGTGGGAATGATGAAAATGATGATGTTAAACCCATGAAATTTGATTGAATTGTGGGAATGATGAAATGATGATGTTAAACCCATGAAATTTGATTGAATTATGGGAATGATGAAAATGTTGATGTTAAACCCATGAAATTTTAATGAATTGTGGGAATGATGAAAATGATCAATGTTACACACATGAAATTTGATTGAGTTATGGGATTAAGGAAATGTTGATGTTAAACCCATGAAATTTGATTGAATTGTGTGAATGATGAAAATGATGATGTTAAACCCATGATATTTGATTGAATTGTGGGAATGATGAAAATGTTGATGTTAAACTCATGAAATTTGATTGAATTGTGGGAATGATGAAAATGATGATGTTAAACCCATGAAATTTGATTGAATTGTGGGAATAAATGAAAATATTGTTGTTAAAACCATGAAATTTGATTGAATTATGTGAACGATGAAAATGTTGTTGTTAAACCCATGAAATTTGATTGAATTGTGGGAATTATGAAAATATTGATGTTAAACCCATGATATTTCATTGAATTATATGAATAATGAAAATGTTATTGTTAAATACATAAAATTTGATTGAATTGTGGGAATGATAAAAGTGTGATGTTAAACCCATGAAATTTGATTGAATTGTGGGAATGATGAAAATGATGATGTTAAACCCATGAAATTTGATTGAATTGTGGGAATGATGAAAATGTTGATGTTAAACCCACGAAATTTGATTGAATTGAGGGAATGATGAAAATGATGATGTAAACCCATGAAATTTGATTTAATTGTGGGAATAACGAAATATTGTTGTTAAAACCATGAAATTTGATTGAATTATGTGAATGATGAAAATTTTGTTGTTAAACCTATAAAATTTGATAGAATTGTGGGAATGATGAAAATGCTGACGTTAAACCCTTGAAATCAGATTGAATTGTGTGAATAATGAAAATGTAATTATTAAAACCATAAAATTTGATTGAATTGTGGGAATGATAAAAGTGTGATGTCAAACCCATGAAATTTGATTGAATTGTGGGAATGATAAAAATGATGATGTTAAACCCATGAAATTTGATTGAATTGTGGGAATGATGAAAATGATGATGTTAAACCCATGAAATTTGATTGAATTGTGGGAATTATGAAAATATTGATGTTAAACCCATGATATTTCATTGAATTATGTGAATAATGAAAATGTTATTGTTAAATACATAAAATTTGATTGAATTGTGGGAATGATAAAAGTGTGATGTTAAACCCATGAAATTTGATTGAATTGTGGGAATGATGAAAATGATGATGTTAAACCCATGAAATTTGATTGAATTGTGGGAATGATGAAAATGTTGATGTTAAACCCACGAAATTTGATTGAATTGAGGGAATGATGAAAATGATGATGTTAAACCCATGAAATTTTAATGAATTACGGGAATGATGAAAATGATGATGTTACACACATGAAATTTGATTGAGTTGTGGGATTAAGGAAATGTTGATGTTAAACCCATGAAATTTGATTGAATTGTGGGAATGATGAAAATGATGATGTTAAACCCAAGATATTTGATTGAATTGTTGGAATGATGATAATGTTGATGTTAAACTCATGAATTTGATTGAATTGTGGGAATGATCAAATGATGATGTTAAACCCATGAAATTTGATTGAATTGTGGAATAAATGAAGATATTGTTGTTAAACCATGAAATTTGATTGAATTATGTGAACGATGAAAATGTTGTTGTTAAACCCATGAAATTTGATTGAATTGTGGGAATGATGAAAATATTGATGTTAAACCCATGATATTTCATTGAATTATGTGAATAATGAAAATGTTATTGTTAAATACATATATTGATTGAATTGTGGGAATGATAAAAGTGTGATGTTAAACCCATGAAATTTGATTGAATTGTGGGAATGATGAAAATGATGATGTTAAACCCATGAATTTGATTGAATTGTGGGAATGATGAAAATGTTGATGTTAAACCCACGAAATTTGATTGAATTGAGGGAATGATGAAAATGATGATGTTAAACCCATGAAATTTGATTTAATTGTGGGAATAAACGAAAATATTGTTGTTAAAACCATGAAATTTGATTGAATTATGTGAATGATGAAAATTTTGTTGTTAAACCTATAAAATTTGATTGAATTGTGGGAATGATGAAAATGCTGACGTTAAACCCTTGAAATCAGATTGAATTGTCTGAATAATGAAAATGTAATTATTAAAACCATAAAATTTGATTGAATTGTGGGAATGATAAAAGTGTGATGTCAAACCCATGAAATTTGATTGAATTGTGGGAATGATAAAATTGATGATGTTAAACCCATGTAATTTGATTGAATTGTGGGAATGATGAAAATGATGATGTTAAACCCATGAAATTTGATTGAATTGTGGGAATGATGAAAATGATGATGTTAAACCCAAGATATTTGATTGAATTGTTGGAATGATGATAATGTTGATGTTAAACTCATGAAATTTGATTGAATTGTGGGAATGATCAAAATGATGATGTTAAACCCATGAAATTTGATTGAATTGTGGGAATAAATGAAGATATTGTTGTTAAAACCATGAAATTTGATTGAATTATGTGAACGATGAAAATGTTGTTGTTAAACCCATGAAATTTGATTGAATTGTGGGAATGATGAAAATATTGATGTTAAACCCATGATATTTCATTGAATTATGTGAATAATGAAAATGTTATTGTTAAATACATAAAATTTGATTGAATTGTGGGAATGATAAAAGAATGATATTAAACCCATGAATTTGATTGAATTGTGGAATGATGAAAATGATGATGTTAAACCCATGAAATTTGATTGAATTGTGGGAATGATGAAAATGTTGATGTTAAACCCACGAAATTTGATTGAATTGAGGAATGATGAAATGATGATGTTAAACCCATGAATTTGATTTAATTGTGGGAATAACGAAAATATTGTTGTTAAAACCATGAAATTTTGATTGAATTATGTGAATGATGAAAATTTTGTTGTTAAACCTATAAAATTTGATTGAATTGTGGGAATGATGAAAATGCTGACGTTAAACCCTTGAAATCATTGAATTGTCTGAATATGAAAATGTAATTATTAAAACCATAAATTTGATTGAATTGTGGGAATGATAAAAGTGTGATGTCAAACCCATGAAATTTGATTGAATTGTGGGAATGATAAAATTGATGATGTTAAACCCATGAAATTTGATTGAATGTGGGAATGATGAAAATGATGATGTTAAACCCATGAAATTTGATTGAATTGTGGGATGGAAAATGATGATGTTAAACCCATGAATTTGATTGAATTATGGAATGATGAAAATGTTGATGTTAACCCATGAATTTTAATGAATTGTGGAATGATGAAAATGATCATGTTACACACATGAAATTGATTGAGTTTGGGATTAAGAAATGTTGATGTTAACCCCATGAAATTTGATTGAATTGTGTGATGATGAAAATGATGATGTTAAACCCATGATATTTGATTGAATTGTGGAATGATGAAATGTTGATGTTAAACTCATGAAATTTGATTGAATTGTGGGAATGATGAAAATGATGATGTTAAACCCATGAAATTTGATTGAATTGTGGGAATAAATGAAATATTGTTGTTAAAACCATGAAATTTGATTGAATTATGTGAACGATGAAAATGTTGTTGTTAACCCATGAAATTTGATTGAATTGTGGGAATTATGAAAATATTGATGTTAAACCCATGATATTTCATTGAATTATATGAATAATGAAAATGTTATTGTTAATACATAAAATTTGATTGAATTGTGGGAATGATAAAGTGTGATGTTAAACCCATGAAATTTGATTGAATTGGGGAATGATGAAAATGATGATGTTAAACCCATGAAATTTGATTGAATTGTGGGAATGATGAAAATGTTGATGTTAACCCACGAAATTTGATTGAATTGAGGGAATGATGAAAATGATGATGTTAAACCCATGAAATTTGATTTAATTGTGGGAATAACGAAAATGTTTGTTAAAACCATGAAATTTGATTGAATGATGTGAATGATGAAATTTTGTTGTTAAACCTATAAAATTTGATAGAATTGTGGGAATGATGAAATGCTGACGTTAACCCTTGAAATCAGATTGAATTGTGTGAATAATGAAATGTAATATTAAACCATAAATTTGATTGAATTGTGGGAATGATAAGTGTGATGTCAAACCCATGAAATTTGATTGAATTGTGGGAATGATAAAAATGATGATTAAAACCCTGAAATTTGATTGAATTGTGGAATGATGAAAATGATGATGTTAAACCATGAAATTTGATTGAATTGTGGGAATTATGAAAAATTGATGTTAAACCCATGATTTTCATTGAATTATGTGAATAATGAAAATGTTATGTTAAATACATAAATTTGATTGAGTTGTGGGAATGATAAAGTGGTGATGTTAACCCATGAAATTTGATTGAATTGTGGGAATGATGAAATGATGATGTTAAACCCATGAAATTTGATTGAATTGTGGAATGATGAAAATGTTGATATTAAACCCACAAATTTGATTGAATTGAGGGAATGATGAAAATGATGATGTTAAACCCATGAAATTTGATTTATTGTGGGAATAAACGAAAATATTGTTGTTAAAACCATGAAATTTGATTGAATTATGTGAATGATGAAATTTTTTGTTAAACCTATAAAATTTGATTGAATTGTGGGAATGATGAAAATGCTGACGTTAAACCCTTGAAATCAGATTGAATTGTGTGAATAATGAAAATGTAATTATTAAAACCATAAAATTTGATTGAATTGTGGGAATGATAAAAGTGTGATGTCAAACCCATGAAATTTGATTGAATTGTGGGAATGATAAAAATGATGATGTTAAACCCATGAAATTTGATTGAATTGTGGGAATGATGAAAATGATGATGTTAAACCCAAGAATTTGATTGAATTGTGGGAATGATGAAAATGTTGATGTTAAACCCACGAAATTTGATTGAATTGAGGGAATGATGAAAATGATGATGTTAAACCCATGAAATTTTAATGAATTACGGGAATGATGAAAATGATGATGTTACACACATGAAATTTGATTGAGTTGTGGGATTAAGGAAATGTTGATGTTAAACCCATGAAATTTGATTGAATTGTGGGAATGATGAAAATGTGATGTTAAACCCAGATATTTGATTGAATTGTTGGAATGATGATAATGTTGATGTTAAACTCATGAAATTTGATTGAATTGTGGGAATGATCAAAATGATGATGTTAAACCCATTAAATTTGATTGAATTGTGGGAATAATGAAGATATTGTTGTTAAAACCATGAATTTGATTGAATTATGTGAACGATGAAAATGTTGTTGTTAAACCCATGAAATTTGATTGAATTGTGGGATGATGAAATATTGATGTTAAACCCATGATATTTCATTGAATTATGTGAATAATGAAATGTTATTGTTAAATACATAAAATTTGATTGAATTGTGGAATGATAAAAAGTGTGATGTTAAACCCATGAAATTTGATTGAATTGTGGGAATGATGAAAATGATGATGTTAAACCCATGAAATTTGATTGAATTGTGGGAATGATGAAAATGTGATGTTAAACCCACGAAATTTGATTGAATTGAGGGAATGATGAAAATGATGATGTTAAACCCATGAAATTTGATTTAATTGTGGGAATAAACGAAAATATTGTTGTTAAAACCATGAAATTTGATTGAATTGAGGGAATGATGAAAATGATGATGTTAAACCCATGAAATTTGATTGAATTGTGGGAATAAATGAAAATATTGGTTCTAAAACCATGAAATTTGATTGAATTATGTGAATGATGAAAAATTTGTTGTTAAACCTATAAAATTTGATTGAATTGTGGGAATGATGAAAATGCTGATGTTAAACCCATGAAATTTGATTTAATTGTGGGAATAACGAAATATTGTTGTTAAAACCATGAAATTTGATTGAATTATGTGAATGATGAAAATTTTGTTGTTAAAACCTATAAAATTTGATTGAATTGTGGGAATGATGAAAATGCTGACGTTAAACCCTTGAAATCAATTGAATTGTGTGAATAATGAAAATGTAATTATTAAAACCATAAAATTTGATTGAATTGTGGGAATGATAAAAGTGTGATGTCAACCCATGAAATTTGATTGAATTGTGGGAATGATAAAATGATGATGTTAAACCCATGAAATTTGATTGAATTGTGGGAATGATGAAAATGATGATGTTAAACCCATGAAATTTGATTGAATTGTGGGAATGATGAAAATGTTGATGTTAACCCACGAAATTTGATTGAATTGAGGGAATGATGAAATGATGATGTTAAACCCATGAAATTTTAATGAATTACGGGAATGATGAAAAAATGATGTTACACACATGAAATTTGATTGAGTTGTGGGATTAAGGAAATGTTGATGTTAAACCCATGAAATTTGATTGAATTGTGGGAATGATGAAATGATGATGTTAAACCCAAGATATTTGATTGAATTGTTGGAATGATGATAATGTTGATGTTAAACTCATGAAATTTGATTGAATTGTGGGAATGATCAAAATGATGATGTTAACCCCATTAATTTGATTGAATGGTGGAATTAATGAAGATATTGTTGTTAAAACCATGAATTTGATTGAATTATTTGACGATGAAAAATGTTGTTGTTAAACCCATGAAATTTGATTGAATTGTGGGAATGATGAAAATATTGATGTTAAACCCATGATATTTCATTGAATTATGTGAATAATGAAAATGTTATTGTTAAATACATAAAATTTGATTGAATTGTGGGAATGATAAAAGTGTGATGTTAAACCCATGAAATTTGATTGAATTGTGGGAATGATGAAAATGATGATGTTAAACCCATGAAATTGATTGAATTGTGGGAATGATGAAAATGTGATGTT
This sequence comes from Lathyrus oleraceus, assembly GCF_024323335.1. Classification (NCBI taxonomy): domain Eukaryota; kingdom Viridiplantae; phylum Streptophyta; class Magnoliopsida; order Fabales; family Fabaceae; genus Lathyrus; species Lathyrus oleraceus. Next base: position 30,148 of record NW_026112713.1, on the reverse strand, counting down.
AAACCCACGAATTTGATTGAATTGAGGGAATGATGAAAATGATGATGTTAAACCCATGAAATTTGATTTAATTGTGGGAATAAACGAAAATATTGTTGTTAAAACCATGAAATTTGATTGAATTGAGGGAATGATGAAAATGAATGTTAAACCCATGAAATTTGATTGAATTGTGGGAATAAATGAAAATATTGTTCTAAAACCATGAAATTTGATTGAATATGTGAATGATGAAAATTTGTTGTTAAACCTATAAAATTTGATTGAATTGTGGGAATGATGAAATGCTGATGTTAAAACCATGAAATTTGATTGAATTTTGTGAATAATGAAAATGTTATTGTTAAAACCATAAATTTTGATTGAATTGTGGGAATGATAAAAGTGTGATGTCAAACCCATGAAATTTGATTGAATTGTGGAATGATAAAAATGATGATGTTAAACCCATGAAATTTGATTGAATTGTGGAATGATGAAAATGATGATGTTAAACCCATGAAATTTGATTGAATTGTGGGAATGATGAAAATGTTGATGTAAACCCACGAAATTTGATTGAATTGAGGGAATGATGAAAATGATGATGTTAAACCCATGAAATTTGATTGAATTGTGGGAATAAATGAAATATTGTTGTTAAAACCATGAAATTTGATTGATTTATGTGGATGATGAAAATTTTGTGTGTTAACCTATAAATTTGATTGAATTGTGGGAATGATGAACGCTGATGTTAACCCATGAAATTTGATTGAATTGTTTGAATAATGAAAATGTTATTGTTAAAACCCAAAATTTGATGAATTGGGGAATGATAAAAGTGTGATGTTAACCCATAAATTTGATTGAATTGTGGGAATGATGAAATGATGATGTTAAACCCCATGAAGTTTGATTGAATTGTGGAATGATGAAAATGATGATGTTAAACCCATGAATTTGAATGAATTGTGGGAATGATGAATGTTGATGTTAAACCCATGAAATTTTAATGAATTGTGGGAATGATGAAAATGATGATGTTAAACCCATGAAATTTGATTGAATTGTGGGAATAAATGAAAATATTGTTGTTAAAACCATGAAATTTGATTGAATTATGTGAACGATGAAAATGATGATGTTAAACCCATGAAATTTGATTGAATTGTGGGAATTATGAAAATATTGATGTTAAACCCATGATATTTCACTGAATTATGTGAATAATGAAAATGTTATTGTTAAATACATAAAATTTGATTGAATTGTGGAATGATAAAAGTGTGATGTTAAACCCATGAAATTTGATTGAATTGTGGGAATGATGAAAATGATGATGTTAAACCCATGAAATTTGATTGAATTGTGGGAATGATGAAAATGTTGATGTTAACCCCGAAATTTGATTGAATTGAGGGAATGATGAAATGATGATGTTAACCCATGAAATTTTAATGAATTACGGGAATGATGAAATGATGATGTTACACACATGAATTTGATTGAGTTGTGGGATTAAGGAAATGTTGATGTTAAACCCATGAAATTTGATTGAATTGTGGGAATGATGAAAATGATGATGTTAACCCAAGATATTTGATTGAATTTTGGAATGATGATAATGTTGATGTTAAACTCATGAAATTTGATTGAATTGTGGGAATGATCAAAATGATGATGTTAAACCCATGAAATTTGATTGAATTGTGGAATAAATGAGATATTGTTGTTAAAACCATGAAATTTGATTGAATTATGTGAACGATGAATGTTGTTTTGTTAAACCCATGAATTTGATTGAATTGTGGGAATGATGAAAATATTGATGTTAAACCCATGATATTTCATTGAATTATGTGAATAATGAAAATGTTATTGTTAAATACATAAATATTGATTGAATTGTGGGAATGATAAAGTGTGATGTTAAACCCATGAAATTTGATTGAATTGTGGGAATGAGAAAATGATGATGTTAAACCCATGAAATTTGATTGAATTGTGGGAATGATGAAAATGTTGATGTTAAACCCACGAAATTTGATTGAATTGAGGGAATGATGAAAATGATGATGTTAAACCCATGAAATTTGATTTAATTGTGGGAATAAACGAAAATATTGTTGTTAAAACCATGAAATTTGATTGAATTATGTGAATGATGAAAATTTTGTTGTTAAACCTATAAAATTTGATTGAATTGTGGGAATGATGAAAATGCTGACGTTAAACCCTTGAAATCAGATTGAATTGTCTGAATAATGAAAATGTAATTATTAAAACCATAAAATTTGATTGAATTGTGGGAATGATAAAAGTGTGATGTCAAACCCATGAAATTTGATTGAATTGTGGGAATGATAAAATTGATGATGTTAAACCCATGAAATTTGATTGAATTGTGGGAATGATGAAAATGATGATGTTAAACCCATGAAATTTGATTGAATTGTGGGAATGATGAAAATGATGATGTTAAACCCATGAAATTTGATTGAATTATGGGAATGATGAAAATGTTGATGTTAAACCCATGAAATTTTAATGAATTGTGGGAATGATGAAAATGATCAATGTTACACACATGAAATTTGATTGAGTTATGGGATTAAGGAAATGTTGATGTTAAACCCATGAAATTTGATTGAATTGTGTGAATGATGAAAATGATGATGTTAAACCCATGATATTTGATTGAATTGTGGGAATGATGAAAATGTTGATGTTAAACTCATGAAATTTGATTGAATTGTGGGAATGATGAAAATGATGATGTTAAACCCATGAAATTTGATTGAATTGTGGGAATAAATGAAAATATTGTTGTTAAAACCATGAAATTTGATTGAATTATGTGAACGATGAAAATGTTGTTGTTAAACCCATGAAATTTGATTGAATTGTGGGAATTATGAAATATTGATGTTAAACCCATGATATTTCATTGAATTATATGAATAATGAAAATGTTATTGTTAAATACATAAAATTTGATTGAATTGTGGGAATGATAAAAGTGTGATGTTAAACCCATGAAATTTGATTGAATTGTGGGAATGATGAAAATGATGATGTTAAACCCATGAAATTTGATTGAATTGTGGGAATGATGAAATGTTGATGTTAAACCCACAAATTTGATTGAATTGAGGGAATGATGAAAATGATGATGTTAAACCCATGAAATTTGATTTAATTGTGGGAATAAACGAAAATATTGTTGTTAAAACCATGAAATTTGATTGAATGATGTGAATGATGAAAATTTTGTTGTTAAACCTATAAAATTTGATAGAATTGTGGGAATGATGAAAATGCTGACGTTAAACCCTTGAAATCAGATTGAATTGTGTGAATAATGAAAATGTAATTATTAAAACCATAAAATTTGATTGAATTGTGGGAATGATAAAAGTGTGATGTCAAACCCATGAAATTTGATTGAATTGTGGGAATGATAAAAATGATGATGTTAAACCCATGAAATTTGATTGAATTGTGGGAATGATGAAAATGATGATGTTAAACCCATGAAATTTGATTGAATTGTGGGAATTATGAAAATATTGATGTTAAACCCATGATATTTCATTGAATTATGTGAATAATGAAAATGTTATTGTTAAATACATAAAATTTGATTGAGTTGTGGGAATGATAAAAGTGTGATGTTAAACCCATGAAATTTGATTGAATTGTGGGAATGATGAAAATGATGATGTTAAACCCATGAAATTTGATTGAATTGTGGGAATGATGAAAATGTTGATATTAAACCCACGAATTTGATTGAATTGAGGGATGATGAAATGATGATGTTAAACCCATGAAATTTGATTTAATTGTGGAATAAACGAAATATTGTTGTTAAAACCATGAAATTTGATTGAATTATGTGAATGATGAAAATTTTGTTGTTAAACCTATAAAATTTGATTGAATTGTGGGAATGATGAAAATGCTGACGTTAAACCCTTGAAATCAGATTGAATTGTGTGAATATGAAAATGTAATTATTAAAACCATAAAATTTGATTGAATTGTGGGAATGATAAAGTGTGATGTCAAACCCATGAAATTTGATTGAATTGTGGGAATGATAAAAATGATGATGTTAAACCCATGAAATTTGATTGAATTGTGGGAATGATGAAAATGATGATGTTAAACCCATGAAATTTGATTGAATTGTGGGAATGATGAAAATGTTGATGTTAAACCCACGAAATTTGATTGAATTGAGGGAATGATGAAAATGATGATGTTAAACCCATGAAATTTTAATGAATTACGGGAATGATGAAAATGATGATGTTACACACATGAAATTTGATTGAGTTGTGGGATTAAGGAAATGTTGATGTTAAACCCATGAAATTTGATTGAATTGTGGGAATGATGAAAATGATGATGTTAACCCCAGATATTTGATTGAATTGTTGGAATGATGATAATGTTGATGTTAAACTCATGAAATTTGATTGAATTGTGGGAATGATCAAAATGATGATGTTAAACCCATTAAATTTGATTGAATTGTGGGAATAAATGAAGATATTGTTGTTAAAACCATGAAATTTGATTGAATTATGTGAACGATGAAAATGTTGTTGTTAAACCCATGAAATTTGATTGAATTGTGGGAATGATGAAAATATTGATGTTAAACCCATGATATTTCATTGAATTATGTGAATAATGAAAATGTTATTGTTAAATACATAAAATTTGATTGAATTGTGGGAATGATAAAAGTGTGATGTTAAACCCATGAAATTTGATTGAATTGTGGGAATGATGAAAATGATGATGTTAAACCCATGAAATTTGATTGAATTGTGGGAATGATGAAAATGTTGATGTTAAACCCACGAAATTTGATTGAATTGAGGGAATGATGAAAATGATGATGTTAAACCCATGAAATTTGATTTAATTATGGGAATAAACGAAAATATTGTTGTTAAAACCATGAAATTTGATTGAATTGAGGGAATGATGAAAATGATGATGTTAAACCCATGAAATTTGATTGAATTGTGGGAATAAATGAAAATATTGGTTCTAAAACCATGAAATTTGATTGAATTATGTGAATGATGAAAAATTTGTTGTTAAACCTATAAAATTTGATTGAATTGTGGGAATGATGAAAATGCTGATGTTAAACCCATGAAATTTGATTGAATTTTGTGAATAATGAAAATGTTATTGTTAAAACCATAAAATTTGATTGAATTGTGGGAATGATAAAAGTGTGAAGTTAAACCCATGAAATTTGATTGAATTGTGGGAATGATGAAAATGATGATGTTAAACCCATGAAATTTGATTGAATTGTGGGAATGATGAAAATGTTGATGTTAAACTCATGAAATTTGATTGAATTGTGGGAATGATGAAAATGTTGATGTTAAACCCATGAAATTTTAATGAATTGTGGGAATGATGAAAATGATGATGTTAAACCCATGATATTTCATTGAATTATGTGAATAATGAAAATGTTATTGTTAAAACTATAAAATTTGATTGAATTGTGGGAATGATAAATGTGTGATGTTAAACCCATGAAATTTGATTGAATTGTGGGAATGATGAAAATGATGATGTTAAACCCATGAAATTTGATTGAATTGTGGGAATGATGAAAATGTTGATGTTAAACTCATGAAAATTGATTGAATTGTGGGAATGATGAAAATGTTGATGTTAAACCCATGAAATTTGATTGAATTGTGGGAATGATGAAAATGTTGATGTTAAACCCACGAAATTTGATTGAATTGAGGGAATGATGAAAATGATGATGTTAAACCCATGAAATTTGATTGAATTGTGGGAATAAATGAAAATATTGTTGTTAAAACCATGAAATTTGATTGAATTATGTGAATGATGAAAAATTTGTTGTTAAACCTATAAAATTTGATTGAATTGTGGGAATGATGAAAATGCTGATGTTAAACCCATGAAATTTGATTGAATTTTGTGAATAATGAAAATGTTATTGTTAAAACCATAAAATTTGATTGAATTGTGGGAATGATAAAAGTGTGATGTTAAACCCATGAAATTTGATTGAATTGTGGGAATGATGAAAATGTTGATGTTAAACTCATGAAATTTGATTGAATTGTGGGAATGATGAAAATGATGATGTTAAACCCATGAAATTTGATTGAATTGTGGGAATGATGAAAATATTGATGTTAAACCCATGATATTTCATTGAATTATGTGAATAATGAAAATGTTATTGTTAAATACATAAATTTGATTGAATTGTGGGAATGATAAAAGTGTGATGTTAAACCCATGAAATTTGATTGAATTGTGGGAATGATGAAAATGATGATGTTAAACCCATGAAATTTGATTGAATTGTGGGAATGATGAAAATGTTGATGTTAAACCCACGAAATTTGATTGAATTGAGGGAATGATGAAAATGATGATGTTAAACCCATGAAATTTGATTGAATTGTGGGAATAAACGAAAATATTGTTGTTAAACCATGAAATTTGATTGAATTATGTGAATGATGAAAATTTTGTTGTTAAACCTATAAAATTTGATTGAATTGTGGGAATGATGAAAATGCTGACGTTAAACCCTTGAAATCAGATTGAATTGTGTGAATAATGAAAATGTAATTATTAAAACCATAAAATTTGATTGAATTGTGGGAATGATAAAAGTGTGATGTTAAACCCATGAAATTTGATTGAATTGTGGGAATGATAAAAATGATGATGTTAAACCCATGAAATTTGATTGAATTGTGGGAATGATGAAAATGATGATGTTAAACCCATGAAATTTGATTGAATTGTGGGAATGATGAAAATGTTGATGTTAAACCCACGAAATTTGATTGAATTGAGGGAATGATGAAAATGATGATGTTAAACCCATGAAATTTGATTGAATTGTGGGAATAAATGAAAATATTGTTGCTAAAACCATGAAATTTGATTGAATTATGTGAATGATGAAAAATTTGTTGTTAAACCTATAAAATTTGATTGAATTGTGGGAATGATGAAAATGCTGATGTTAAACCTGTAACACCCTTCTAAAATACCCCAAATATTTAATTAAAACAACATATATAAATCTATCAGAGTAAATATGCAATTAAGGGTGTCACACAATATTTCACACTATTCATCAAAGTAGCTTGTCATGCTCATTTATTTATCAAATAAAACAGTTGCATAATACGCAACGGATAGAGATCAAATCGATCATTCAAAACATGCAACATACTACATGTAAACTGGTTCAACAATCATCAACAACACAATTAAAATGTTCCCTCCCGATGTTACATCTATCAGAGCATGACCCACTAAGGAGACTACACTAGACTCCAAGCATTAGCTTCTACTCAACTCATTGCTCGTTACCTGAAAAATAGTTGTAAGGGTGAGTTCCTCAATCGATATAGTAAGCATTATAAAATATCATGTCATTTTAAGTAATTTAACACATTAATCACCCTAATCATATCACACATTCAGTAACGGCGCATCAACCCAATTATCATACTCAATACTACACAATTCATACTCATACTCAATGTCAACACAACCCCACGTATAATATTGGAATACATCCATTCATATTATACGCCATACATACATTATGAAATGAGACTCCACACATGCGGTACCGACTATTCTTGAACATATAGTTCAAGCTCACCGATCAAATCCAGATACGGCTACTAAGCTCACTAGTCTCACTCATTTGAGACCTAGTGACTCACATCACTAATTCCTCACCATGGGAATTAGCTACCACCCCAAGGGCCATGCTATGCACGCTAATTCACCTAGCATGCAAACATCAACAACAGTCCAAAATGACTAACATCACTAATTCCTCACCATGGGAATTAGCTACCACCATAAAGGCCACAATATGCATGCTAATTCACCTAGCAATGCAACATCATCAATAATAATCCACAATGGACATATGCTCACACTCTAAGCCATAAAATAGTCCATTCGCAAACACATGCATAATATATACACTCATAGCATTATGCATACCATCATACATCATCAACACATTCATCAAAACATCATATCATGTCAAATAATTAATCACAGTATTAGCACACTCTACTAATACCTATACTGCTCAAAACAGCGGGAATAATCCCTACTATATCACACACCGATATAGGCCAACCATCACATATACACATAACATTTAAAATATCCATTTTTCCACTTTTTGACAGTGTTAACCGGTTAACGCCCTGGGTTAACCGGTTAACGCAACACAGAACACACTTTCTGGCAAAACGCAACAGTGTTAACCGGTTAACGCCCTGGTTAACCGGTTAACGCAGACAAAACAGCAGTTTTTCACAATTTATAACAGTGTTAACCGGTTAACACCCTGGGTTAACCGTTAACGCAAGACAGAAAGCTGTTCCTGCGCTAACACAAAGCAGAATGCAGAATTCTCCGCATTTTCCGCCGTTGGAGGACTTCCGGACCTCCGATTCCAATTCCGTAAAAAGCTACACGTCCAGAAATTTACGACACACACCATTATCGATTCAATTACAGTTTTCACACAACTTATTCATCACAATTTCTCAGCATTCCAAATCCCAATTAGGGTCAATTCAACGGTTTATCACTACCCATTACATGCTAACCCATAATACCCATTAAACGACGATAAACCCCCCCTTACCTGAGTTAATCCGGCGAATCTCAAGCTCCAAGCTCTTCTCTTCTCCAACCTTCTTCCTCTTGCTCTGCCTCTTTGCCCTTTTCCTCTTTCACAATGGCTTCTCTGCTTCACGTAAAACTCTTTTTACCAAATGGGATTCTTTTTCCTTATTTCACACTTATATATTTTCCAATAATTATTAATCCAAAATAATAATAATAATTCAATAATTCCAATTATTTAATTAAATTAATAAATATAATATTAATTTAAACCAAATAATTATCTTATTTATATTAGGGTGTTACAAAACCCATGAAATTTGATTGAATTTTGTGAATAATGAAAATGTTATTGTTAAAACCATAAAATTTGATTGAATTGTGGGAATGATAAAAGTGTGATGTTAAACCCATGAAATTTGATTGAATTGTGGGAATGATGAAAATGATGATGTTAAACCCATGAAATTTGATTGAATTGTGGGAATGATGAAAATGTTGATGTTAAACCCATGAAATTTGATTGAATTGTGGGAATGATGAAAATGTTGATGTTAAACCCATGAAATTTTAATGAATTGTGGGAATGATGAAAATGTTGATGTTAAATCCTTGAAATTTGATTGAATTGTGGGAATGATCAAAATGATGATGTTAAACCCATGAAATTTGATTGAATTGTGGGAATAAATGAAAATATTGTTGTTAAAACCATGAAATTTGATTGAATTATGTGAATGATGAAAATGTTGTTGTTAAACCCATGAAATTTGATTGAATTGTGGGAATGATGAAAATATTGATGTTAAACCCATGATATTTCATTGAATTATGTGAATAATGAAAATTTTATTTTAAATACATAAAATTTGATTGAATTGTGGGAATGATAAAAGTGTGATGTTAAACCCATGAAATTATATTGAATTGTGGGAATGATGAAAATGATGATGTTAAACCCATGAAATTTGATTGAATTGTGGGAATGATGAAAATGTTGATGTTAAACCCATGAAATTTGATTGAATTGTGGGAATGATGAAAATGTTGATGTTAAACCCATGAAATTTTAATGAATTGTGGGAATGATGAAAATGATGATGTTACACACATGAAATTTGATTGAGTTATGGGATTAAGGAAATGTTGATGTTAAATCCATGAAATTTGATTGAATTGTGGGAATGATGAAAATGATGATGTTAAACCCATGATATTTAATTGAATTGTGGGAATGATGAAAATGTTGATGTTAAACCCATGAAATTTGATTGAATTGTGGGAATGATCAAAATGATGATGTTAAACCCATGAAATTTAATTGAATTGTGGGAATGATGAAAATGATGATGTTAAACCCATGAAATTTGATTGAATTGTGGGAATGATGAAAATATTGATGTTAAACCCATGATATTTCATTGAATTATGTGAATAATGAAAATGTTATTGTTAAATACATAAAATTTGATTGAATTGTGGGAATGATAAAAGTGTGATGTTAAACCCATGAAATTTGATTGAATTGTGGGAATGATGAAAATGATGATGTTAAACCCATGAAATTTGATTGAATTGTGGGAATGATGAAAATGTTGATGTTAAACCCACGAAATTTGATTGAATTGAGGGAATGATGAAAATGATGATGTTAAACCCATGAAATTTGATTGAATTGTGGGAATAAACGAAAATATTGTTGTTAAAACCATGAAATTTGATTGAATTATGTGAATGATGAAAATTTTGTTGTTAAACCTATAAAATTTGATTGAATTGTGGAAATGATGAAAATGCTGACCTTAAACCCTTGAAATCAGATTGAATTGTGTGAATAATGAAAATATAATTATTAAAACCATAAAATTTGATTGAATTTGGGAATGATGAAAGTGTGATGTTAAACCCATGAAATTTGATTGAATTGTGGGAATGATAAAAATGATGATGTTAAACCCATGAAATTTGATTGAATTGTGGGAATGATGAAAATGATGATGTTAAACCCATGAAATTTGATTGAATTGTGGGAATGATGAAAATGTTGATGTTAAACCCACGAAATTTGATTGAATTGAGGGAATGATGAAAATGATGATGTTAAACCCATGAAATTTGATTGAATTGTGGGAATAAATGAAAATATTGTTTCTAAAACCATGAAATTTGATTGAATTATGTGAATGATGAAAAATTTGTTGTTAAACCTATAAAATTTGATTGAATTGTGGGAATGATGAAAATGCTGATGTTAAACCCATGAAATTTGATTGAATTTTGTGAATAATGTAAATGTTATTGTTAAAACCATAAAATTTGATTGAATTGTGGGAATGATGAAAGTGTGATGTTAAACCCATGAAATTTGATTGAATTGTGGGAATGATGAAAATGTTGATGTTAAACTCATGAAATTTGATTGAATTGTGGGAATGATGAAAATGTTGATGTTAAACCCATGAAATTTTAATGAATTGTGGGAATGATGAAAATGATGATGTTACACACATGAAATTTGATTGAATTGTGGGAATGATCAAAATGATGATGTTAAACCCATGAAATTTGATTGAATTGTGGGAATAAATGAAATATTGTTGTTAAAACCATGAAAATTGATTGAATTATGTGAATGATGAAAATGTTGTTGTTAAACCCATGAAATTTGATTGAATTGTGGGAATGATGAAAATATTGATGTTAAACCCATGATATTTCATTGAATTATGTGAATAATGAAAATGTTATTGTTAAATACATAAAATTTGATTGAATTGTGGGAATGATAAAAGTGTGATGTTAAACCCATGAAATTTAATTGAATTGTGGGAATGATGAAAATGATGATGTTAAACCCATGAAATTTGATTGAATTGTGGGAATGATGAAAATGTTGATGTTAAACCCACGAAATTTGATTGAATTGAGGGAATGATGAAAATGATGATGTTAAACCCATGAAATTTGATTGAATTGTGGGAATAATGAAAATGTAATTATTAAAACCATAAAATTTGATTGAATTGTGGGAATGATAAAAGTGTGATGTTAAACCCATGAAATTTGATTGAATTGTGGGAATGATAAAAATGATGATGTTAAACCCATGAAATTTGATTGAATTGTGGGAATGATGAAAATGATGAGGTTAAACCCATGAAATTTGATTGAATTGTGGGAATGATGAAAATGTTGATGTTAAACCCACGAAATTTGATTGAATTGAGGGAATGATGAAAATGATGATGTTAAACCCATGAAATTTGATTGAATTGTGGGAATAAATGAAAATATTGTTGCTAAAACCATGAAATTTGATTGGATTATGTGAATGATGAAAAATTTGTTGTTAAACCTATAAAATTTCATTGAATTGTGGGAATGATGAAAATGCTGATGTTAAACCCATGAAATTTGATTGAATTGTGCGAATAATGTAAATGTTATTGTTAAAACCATAAAATTTGATTGAATTGTGGGAATGATAAAAGTGTGATGTTAAACCCATGAAATTTGATTGAATTGTGGGAATGATGAAAATGATGATGTTAAATTTCATGAAATTTGATTGAATTGTGGGAATGATGAAAATGATGATGTTAAACCCATGAAATTTGATTGAATTGTGGGAATGATGAAAATGTTGATGTTAAACCCATGATATTTGATTGAATTGTGGGAATGATGAAAATGTTGATGTTAAATCCTTGAAATTTGATTGAATTGTGGGAATGATCAAAATGATGATGTTAAACCCATGAAATTTGATTGAATTGTGGGAATAAATGAAAATATTGTTGTTAAAACCATGAAATTTGATTGAATTATGTGAATGATGAAAATGTTGTTGTTAAACCCATGAAATTTGATTGAATTGTGGGAATGATGAAAATATTGATGTTAAACCCATGATATTTGATTGAATTATGTAAATAATGAAAATTTTATTGTTAAATACATAAAATTTGATTGAATTGTGGGAATGATAAAAGTGTGATGTTAAACCCATGAAATTTGATTGAATTGTGGGAATGATGAAAATGATGATGTTAAACCCATGAAATTTGATTGAATTGTGGGAATGATGAAAATGTTGATGTTAAACCCATGAAATTTGATTGAATTGTGGGAATGATGAAAGTGTTGATGTTACTCCGATAACTGGGTTGGTCGAGCTTTGAAGTCGAAGAAGTTGACACCTCGATTTATTGGTCCTTATCAGATTTTGGAGAGGATAGGGGAGGTAGCCTATCGTATCGCTTTACCGCCATCACTTGCGAATTTGCATGAGGTTTTTCATGTATCTCAGTTGAGGAGGTACATTCATGATCCATCGCATGTGGTCCAAGTAGATGATGTCCAGGTGAGAGATAACCTGACTGTTGAAACATCACCTATGAGGATTGAGGATCGAGAGTTGAAGCAGTTGCGGGGTAAAGAGATTGCTTTGGTGAAGGTATCTTGGGGAGGACCAGCAGGTGGCAATGTGACTTGGGAACTTGAGAGTCAGATGAAGGAGTCTTATCCAGAGTTATTCGCTTGAGGTATGTTTTCGAGGACAAAAACTCTTTTAGTGGGGGAGAGTTGTAACACCCCGATAAAATATGATAATTATTTAATTTAAGTTAATAGTATATTTATTAATTTAATTAAATAATTAGAATATTAGGGGATTATTATTATAATTATTATTATTGGAATATAATGTTGGAATCAGTAAAAAGAGTCCCAATTGGTAAAAAGAAGTTTTCACGTGAAAACAGAGAAACGACTCAAAAGTGAAAAAGGGCAAAGAGAACTAGAGAACAAGGGTTGGAGAGAGGAAGAGCTTGAAGCTTGAAGATTCGCCGGATTAACTCAGGTAAGGGGGGTTTATCGCCGATTAATGGGTATTATGGGATAACATGTAGTGGGTAGTGAGAAACCATTGATTTGACTCTAATTAGAATGATGTATGCTGAAAAATTGTGAAATATTGGATGAACGAAATATGGGTTTTAATTGGAGAAATTCGTAGGAATTAGATGTAACAAGGTTAGCAATTGTGAAATCGAATAGGGTATGATTCGTGTTAGATGATATGAGCGATTACTGTGAAAAATTGGACTGTGGGAGGTTGGATCTGAGAAATCTCGTGGTAGAGAAAACCATAGCAGATCTGGAAATCTGGTTTCTGGTCATACGCGTATGGTACTAGGCAATACGCGTATGAGATGGTCTGGTACGCGTATGGCACTAGGCAATACGCGTATGGATGAGGAAGATGATGTTTTGAACGTGGTTTGGTCTCTGTTGGTACGCGTATGGGGAAGTGGTACGCGTAGCATACGCGTATGAAATAGGTGGTACGCGTATGGGATTGGCTGAGAATTGGGCCATACGCGTATGGGACTAGGCAGTACGCGTATGGGCAGGATTGTGATTTTTCTGTGCTGTTGTTGTGCAGTTTTTGGTTGTTCAGCTGAGTAATGTAATTTAGCTGATGTATGATAGAGTAGGGATCATTTCCCGTTGTTTTGAGCAGTATAGGTATTAGTAGAGTGTGCTAATACTGTGATTGATTATGTGGCATGACATGATATGATTATGTGATAAATATGTTGATGATGTATGATGGTATGCATAATGTTGTGAATGTGTATATCATGTATGAAATTGTGAATGGACTGTTTATGGCTTAGAGTGTGAGCATATGTCCATTGTGGATGATTGTTGATGTTTGCATGACTAAGTGATTTAGCTTGCATATTGTGGCCTTTATGGTGGTAGCTAATTCCCATGGTGAGGAATTAGTGAGTTAGTATTGTGGATTGTTGTTGATGTTTGCATGCTAGGTGATTAGCGTGCATAGCATAGCCCTTGGGGTGGTAGCTAATTCCCATGGTGAGGAATTAGTGAGTGAGTCACTAGGTCTCAAATGAGTGGGACTAGTGAGCTTGGTAGCCGTATCTGGATTTGATCGGTGAGGTTGAACTATATGTTCACGAATAGTCGGTACCGCATGCATGGAGTCTCATTGCATAATGTATGTATGGCGTATAATATGAATGGATGTATTCCAATATTATACGTGTGTTTTTGTTGTGTTGAGTTGAGTATGATGATGATGATGATTATGAGTTGATATTGCCGTTGCTGAATGTGTGATCTGATTAGGGTGATGAATGTGTTAAATTACTTAGCATTACATGATATTTTATAATGCTTATTATATCGATTGAGGAACTCACCCTTACAACTATTTTTCAGGTAACGAGCAGTGATTGAGTAGAAGCTAGTGCTTGGAGTCTAGTGTAGTTCCTTAGTGGGTCATGCTCTGGTAGATGTAACATCGGGACGGGATGTTTTACTTGTTTTCATTGTTGGTTGTTGAATGATTTACATGTAATGTGTTACATGGTTTGCATGATTGATTTGATTTCTATCCGCTGCGAATTATGCAAATGTTTATTTTGATTAAATAAATGAGCATGACAGTTATTATGGTGTGAAGTGATTGTGTGACACCCTTAATTGCATATCTACTCTGATATATGTTTGTTGTTTTAATTAAATTTTGGGGTATTTTAGAAGGGTGTTACATTAGTGGTATCAGAGCATAGTCGGTCGAGTCGAGTCGTAATTATTCTGTTCCCCTGTACGGGATAGGTGTTGTGTAACCCTATCAGTACTTATTGTTTTAGCTTGTTGGGTTTTCAGAATAGAGATGGCTGGAAGAGGTAGAGACGATGCTGCGATTGCTGAGGCTCTGGGTATGCTAGCTGGAGTACTTGGAGGGAATCCGAATGTTGTGGGAATGGGAGCTGCTCGTCAACTGAGTGAGTTCCAGAAGAACAATCCTCCAATGTTCAAGGGAGCATACGATCCAGATGGTGCTCAGAAGTGGTTGAAGGAGATCGAGAGGATCTTCCGAGTGACTGAGTGTGCCGATAACCAGAAGGTCAGGTTCGGTACGCATATGCTGTCAGAGGAAGCAGATGATTGGTGGGTTGCTACCCGCACTGAGTTGGAAGCTGCTGGGAATGCTGAGATCACTTGGGCGGTGTTCAGAGAGAGATTCCTGAGGAAGTACTTTCCAGAGGATGTCAGAGGAAAGAAAGAGATAGAGTTCTTAGAATTGAAGCAGGGCAACCGGTCTGTTACTGAGTATGCTGCTAAGTTCACAGAGCTGTCGAAGTATTACACTCCCTATAATGAGGCTACTGGGGAATTTTCAAAATGTGTGAAGTTTGAGAACGGGTTACGTCCCGAGATCAAGCAGGCTATTGGGTATCAGCGGATTAGAGTGTTTTCTGACTTGGTTGACTGTTGCAGGATTTTTGAACAGGATACCAAGGCCAGAGCGGAGAGCTATCAGCAGAGGGTTGATAGGAAAGGCAAGAATCAGAATGATCGTGGGAAACCGTATGCAGCTGGCAAAGGTTTCCAGAGACAGAGTGGGATGAAGAGGCCTAGTGGGGGAGACTCCAGTGCCCCTGCTAAGTGTTACAGATGTGGTCAGGCTGGACATCGTATCCATGAGTGTACCAGTACTGAGAAGAAGTGTTTCAAGTGTGGAAAAGGTGGTCACTTGGCTGCAGAGTGCCGGTTGAAGACTGTGACTTGTTTCAACTGTGGAGAGGTGGGTCATATCAGTCCACAGTGTCCTAAGCCGAAGAAAGAGAACCAGTCGGGAGGCAAGGTCTTTGCTTTATCGGGTTCTGAGACTTCTGCAGATGATCGTTTGATCCGAGGTACGTGTTATATTAATGGCTTTCCTCTTGTAGCTATTATTGACACAGGTGCGACTCATTCCTTTATATCTTTGGATTGTGCTGTGAAACTTAAATTAGAGATATCTGAGATGCATGGAGTATGGTGATTGATACTCCTGCGAAGGGTTCAGTGACTACTACTTCAGTTTGTTTAAATTGTCCTTTGAGTATTTTTGGTAGAGACTTTGGGATGGACCTGTGTGTCTTCCACTAGTGCAGATTGATGTTATCCTGGGTATGAACTGGTTGGTGTTTAACCGAGTTTATATCAACTGTTTTGATAAGACTGTGATCTTTCCTGAGATTGAGGAAGGAAAGAGTTTGTTTCTATCAGCAAGGCAGGTGAATGAGGCAGTAGCAGATGGGGCAGAGTTGTTTATGCTGTTAGCGACTTTGGAGGCTAAAGATAAACTGGTGATTTGCGATCTAGCCGTGGTGTGTGATTTTCCTGATGTGTTTCCTGAAGAAGTGAATGAATTACCGCCAGAGCGTGAAGTTGAGTTCTCGATTGATTTGGTACCTGGTACTAGGCCGATATCGATGGCTCCGTACCGTATGTCTGCTGTTGAGTTAACTGAATTGAAGAGTCAGTTGGAAGATCTGTTGGATAAGAAATTTATTCGTCCGAGTGTGTCACCGTGGGGTGCACCAGTGTTATTGGTTAAGAAGAAAGAAGGTACTATGAGGTTGTGTGTGGACTACAGGCAACTGAATAAAGTGACGATCAAGAATCGGTATCCTTTGCCGAGGATTGATGATTTGATGGATCAGTTGGTTGGTGCGAGTGTGTTCAGCAAAATAGATTTGAGATCTGGGTATCATCAGATACGTGTGAAAACTGAGGATATTCAGAAGACTGCTTTCAGAACAAGGTATGGACATTATGAGTATTCTGTAATGCCTTTTGGTGTGACTAATGCGCCTGGAGTATTTATGGAGTATATGAATAGGATTTTCCATCCGTACCTAGACAAGTTTGTTGTGGTGTTTATTGACGATATTTTGGTGTATTCGAAATCTGAAGAAGAGCATGCTGAGCATTTGAGAGTGGTTTTAGGAGTTCTACGAGAAAAGAAGTTATTTGCTAAACTGTCCAAGTGTGAATTTTGGTTAGAAGAGGTTAGTTTTCTTGGTCATGTGATTTCAAGAGGTGGTGTTGCTGTTGATCCTTCTAAGATAGAAGCGGTATCTAAGTGGGAAGCTCCGAAGTCAGTTTCTGAGATAAGGAGTTTTCTTGGACTTGCAGGTTATTATAGGAAATTCATTGAGGGATTTTCTAAGTTGGCGTTACCGTTGACGATGTTGACTAGAAAGGGGCAAGCGTTTGTTTGGGACTCAAAATGTGAAGAAGGTTTCCAAGAGTTAAAGAGAAGGTTAACTACTGCTCCTATTCTGATATTACCGAGTCCGTCGGAACCATTTGAGGTTTACTGTGATGCTTCATTGTTGGGTTTGGGTGGTGTTTTGATGCAGAATAAGCAGGTTGTAGCTTATGCTTCGAGACAACTGAGGGTTCATGAGAGGAACTATCCGACACACGATTTAGAGTTGGCAGCTGTGGTATTTGTTCTGAAGTTATGGAGGCATTACTTGTACGGGTCAAGATTTGAGGTTTTCAGTGACCATAAAAGTTTAAAGTATTTGTTTGATCAGAAAGAGCTGAATATGAGACAGAGGAGATGGTTAGAGTTTCTGAAGGATTATGACTTTGGTTTGAATTACCATCCGGGTAAAGCAAACGTAGTGGCTGATGCATTGAGTCGGAAATCATTGCATATGTCTATGTTAATGGTTAAGGAATTGGATTTAATTGAGCAGTTTAGAGACTTGAGTTTGGTGTGTGAGAGTACTCACAATAGTGTTAAATTGGGAATGTTGAAGTTAACGAGTGGTATTCTGGATGAGATTAGAGAGGGTCAGAAATCCGATGTGCTTTTGGTTGATAAGTTGACTCTAGTGAATCAAGGTCAAGGTGGTGAATTCAGAGTTGATGAGAATGGTGTTTTGAAATTTGGTAATCGGGTGTGTATTCCGGATGTTACCGAACTTAAGAAGAGTATTCTTGAGGAAGGACATCGTAGTGGCCTGAGTATTCATCCTGGAGCTACGAAGATGTATCATGATTTGAAAAAGTTATTTTGGTGGCCGGGAATGAAAAGAGAAATTGCGAGTTTTGTTTATTCTTGTTTGACTTGTCAGAAGTCAAAGATTGAGCATCAGAAGCCGTCTGGGCTAATGCAACCGTTGGCTATTCCAGAGTGGAAGTGGGATAGTATCAGTATGGATTTTGTTTCTGGTTTACCGAGGACAATTAAGAATTTTGAAGCTATTTGGGTGATTGTTGACAGATTGACAAAATCGGCTCATTTCATTCCGATCAGAATGGATTATCCGTTAGAGAGATTAGCTGAGTTGTATATTGAGAAAATTGTAAGTTTGCATGGTATTCCGTCGAGTATTGTTTCGGACAGAGATCCTAGATTTACATCGAAGTTCTGGGAAGGTTTGCAGAGGGCTTTGGGAACTAAGCTGAGATTGAGTTCTGCATATCATCCGCAGACTGATGGTCAGACTGAGAGGACGATTCAGTCACTGGAGGATCTTTTGAGGGCTTGTGTTTTGGAAAAGGGAGGTGCTTGGGATTGTTATTTACCTTTGATTGAGTTTACCTACAACAATAGTTTTCATTCGAGCATTGGTATGGCACCGTTTGAAGCTTTGTATGGTAGGAGATGTCGGACACCTTTATGTTGGTATGAGTCCGGTGAGAGTGTTGTGGTTGGACCGGAGATTGTTCAACAAACTACGGAAAAGATTAAGATGATTCAGGAGAAGATGAGGATTGCTCAGAGTCGTCAGAAGAGTTATCACGACAAGAGGAGGAAGTCACTTGAGTTTCAAGAGGGAGATCATGTGTTTCTTCGTGTTACTCCGATAACTGGGGTTGGTCGAGCTTTGAAGTCGAAGAAGTTGACACCTCGATTTATTGGTCCTTATCAGATTTTGGAGAGGATAGGGGAGGTAGCCTATCGTATCGCTTTACCGCCGTCACTTGCGAATTTGCATGAGGTTTTTCATGTGTCTCAGTTGAGGAGGTACATTCATGATCCGTCGCATGTGGTCCAAGTAGATGATGTACAGGTGAGAGATAACCTGACTGTTGAAACATCACCTATGAGGATTGAGGATCGAGAGTTGAAGCAGTTGCGGGGTAAAGAGATTGCTTTGGTGAAGGTAGCTTGGGGAGGACCAGCAGGTGGCAATGTGACTTGGGAACTTGAGAGTCAGATGAAGGAGTCTTATCCAGAGTTATTCGCTTGAGGTATGTTTTCGAGGACGAAAACTCTTTTAGTGGGGGAGAGTTGTAACACCCCGATAAAATATGATAATTATTTAATTTAAGTTAATAGTATATTTATTAATTTAATTAAATAATTGGAATATTAGGGGATTATTATTATAATTATTATTATTGGAATATAAGTTGGAATCAGTAAAAAGAGTCCCATTTGGTAAAAAGGTTTTCACGTGAAACAGAGAAACGACTCAAAAGTGAAAAAGGGCAAAGAGAACCAGAGAACAAGGGTTGGAGAGAGGAAGAGCTTGAAGCTGAAGATTGCCGGATTAACTCAGGTAAGGGGGGTTTATCGTCGTTTAATGGGTATTATGGGATAACATGTAATGGGTAGTGATAAACCATTGATTTGACTCTAATTAGAATGATGTATGCTGAAAATTGTGAAATATTGGATGAACGAAATATGGGTTTAATTGGAGAAATTCGTAGGAATTAGATGTAACAAGGTTAGCAATTGTGAAATCGAATAGGGTATGATTCGTGTTAGATGATATGAGCGATTACTGTGAAAAATTGGACTGTGGGAGGTTGGATCTGAGAAATCTCGTGGTAGAGAAAACCATAGCAGATCTGGAAATCTGGTTTCTGGTCATACGCGTATGGTACTAGGCAATACGCGTATGAGATGGTCTGGTACGCGTATGGCACTAGGCAATACGCGTATGGATGAGGAAGATGATCTTTTGAACGTGGTTTGGTCTCTGTTGGTACGCGTATGGGGAAGTGGTACGCGTAGCATACGCGTATGAAATAGGTGGTACGCGTATGGGATTGGCTGAGAATTGGGCCATACGCGTATGGGACTAGGCAGTACGCGTATGGGCAGGATTGTGATTTTTCTGTGCTGTTGTTGTGCAGTTTTTGGTTGTTCAGCTGAGTAATGTAATTTAGCTGATGCATGATAGAGTAGGGATCATTTCCCGTTGTTTTGAGCAGTGTAGGTATTAGTAGAGTGTGCTAATACTGTGATTGATTATGTGGCATGACATAATATGATTATGTGATAAATATGTTGATGATGTATGATGGTATGCATAATGTTGTGAATGTGTATATCATGTATGAAATTATGAATGGACTGTTTATGGCTTAGAGTGTGAGCATATGTCCATTGTGGATGATTGTTGATGTTTGCCTGACTAAGTGATTTAGCTTGCATATTGTGGCCTTTATGGTGGTAGCTAATTCCCATGGTGAGGAATTAGTGAGTTAGTATTGTGGATTGTTGTGGATGTTTGCATGCTAGGTGATTAGCGTGCATATCATAGCCCTAGGGGTGGTAGCTAATTCCCATGGTGAGGAATTAGTGAGTGAGTCACTAGGTCTCAAATGAATGGGACTAGTGAGCTTGGTAGCCGTATCTGGATTTGATCGGTGAGGTTGAACTATATGTTCACGAATAGTCGGTACCGCATGCATGGAGTCTCATTGCATAATGTATGTATGGCGTATAATATGAATGGATGTATTCCAATATTATACGTGTGTTTTATGTTGATGTTAAACCCGTGAAATTTGATTGAATTGTGGGAATGATGAAAATGTTGATGTTAAACCCATGAAATTTTAATGAATTGTGGGAATGATGAAAATGATGATGTTACACACATGAAATTCGATTGAGTTATGGGATCAAGGAAATGTTGATGTTAAATCCATGATATTTGATTGAATTGTGGGAATGATGAAAATGATGATGTTAAACCCATGATATTTGATTGAATTGTGGGAATGATGAAAATGTTGATGTTAAACCCATGAAATTTGATTGAATTGTGAGAATGATCAAAATGATGATGTTAAACCCATGAAATTTGATTGAATTGTGGGAATGATGAAAATGATGATGTTAAACCCATGAAATTTGATTGAATTGTGGGAATGATGAAAATATTGATGTTAAACCCATGATATTTCATTGAATTATGTGAATAATGAAAATTTTATTGTTAAATACATAAAATTTGATTGAATTGTGGGAATGATAAAAGTGTGATGTTAAACCCATGAAATTTGATTGAATTGTGGGAATGATGAAAATGATGATGTTAAACCCATGAAATTTGATTGAATTGTGGGAATGATGAAAATGTTGATGTTAAACCCACGAAATTTGATTGAATTGAGGGAATGATGAAAATGATGATGTTAAACCCATGAAATTTGATTGAAATGTGGGAATAAACGAAAATATTGTTGTTAAAACCATGAAATTTGATTGAATTATGTGAATGATGAAAATTTTGTTGTTAAACCTATAAAATTTGATTGAATTGTGGGAATGATGAAAATGATGATGTTAAACCCTTGAAATCAGATTGAATTGTGTGAATAATGAAAGGTAATTATTAAAACCATAAAATTTGATTGAATTGTGGGAATGATAAAAGTGTGATGTGAAACCCATGAAATTTGATTGAATTGTGGGAATGATGAAAATAATGATGTTAAACCCATGAAATTTGATTGAATTGTGGGAATGATGAAAATGTTGATGTTAAACCCATGAAATTTGATTGAATTGTGGGAATGATGAAAGTGTTGATGTTAAATCCATGAAATTTTAATGAATTGTGGGAATGATGAAAATGATGATGTTACACACATGAAATTTGATTGAGTTATGGGATTAAGGAAATGTTGATGTTAAACACATGAAATTTGATTGAATTGTGGGAATGATGAAAATGATGATGTTAAACCCATGATATTTGATTGAATTGTGGGAATGATGAAAATGTTGATGTTAAACCCATGAAATTTGATTGAATTGTGGGAATGATCAAAATGATGATGTTAAACCCATGAAATTTGATAGAATTGTGGGAATAAATAAAAATATTGTTGTTAAAACCATGAAATTTGATTGAATTATGTGAATGATGAAAATGTTGTTGTTAAACCCATGAAATTTGATTGAACTGTGGGAATGATGAAAATATTGATGTTAAACCCATGATATTTCATTGAATTATGTGAATAATGAAAATGTTATTGTTAATACATAAAATTTGATTGAATTGTGGGAATGATGAAAATGATGATGTTAAACCCATCAAATTTGATTGAATTGTGGGAATGATGAAAATGTTGATGTTAAACCCACGAAATTTGATTGAATTGAGGGAATGGTGAAAATGATGATGTTAAACCCATGAAATTTGATTGAATTGTGGGAATAAATGAAAATATTGTTGTTAAAATCATGAAATTTGATTGAATTATGTGAATGATGAAAATTTTGTTGTTAAACCTATAAAATTTAATTGAATTGTGGGAATGATGAAAATGTTGATGTTAAACCCATGAAATTTGATTGAATTGTGTGAATAATGAAAATGTTATTGTTAAAACCATAAAATTTGATTGAAATTTGGGAATGATAAAAGTGTGATGTTAAACCCATGAAATTTGATTGAATTGTGGGAATGATAAAAATGATGATGTTAAACCCATGAAATTTGATTGAATTGTGGGAATGATGAAAATGATGATGTTAAACCCATGAAATTTGATTGAATTGTGGGAATGATGAAAATGTTGATGTTAAACCCACGAAATTTGATTGAATTGAGGGAATGATGAAAATGATGATGTTAAACCCATGAAATTTGATTGAATTGTGGGAATAAATGAAAATATTCTTGTTAAAACCATGAAATTTGATTGAATTATGTGAATGATGAAAATTTTGTTGTTAAACCTATAAAATTTGATTGAATTGTGGGAATGATGAAAATGCTGACATTAAACCCTTGAAATCAGATTGAATTGTTTGAATAATGAAAATGTAATTATTAAAACCATAAAATTTGACTGAGTTGTGGGAATGATAAAAGTGTGATGTTAAACCCATGAAATTTGATTGAATTGTGGGAATGATAAAAATGATGATGTTAAACCCATGAAATTAGATTGAATTGTGGGAATGATGAAAATGATGATGTTAAACCCATGAAATTTTATTGAATTGTGGGAATGATGAAAATGTTGATGTTAAACCCACGAAATTTGGTTGAATTGAGGGAATGATGAAAATGATGATGTTAAACCCATGAAATTTGATTGAATTGTGGGAATAAATGAAAATATTATTGTTAAAACCATGAAATTTGATTGAATTATGTGAATGATGAAAATTTTGTTGTTAAACCTATAAAATTTGATTGAATTGTGGGAATGATGAAAATGCTGATGTTAAACCCATGAAATTTGATTGAATTGTGTGAATAATGAAAATGTTATTGTTAAAACCATAAAATTTGATTGAATTGTGGGAATGATAAAAGTGTGATGTAAAACCCATGAAATTTGATTGAATTGTGGGAATGATGAAAATGATGATGTTAAACCCATGAAATTTGATTGAATTGTGAGAATGATGAAAATGATGATGTTAAACCCATGAAATTTGATTGAATTGTGGGAATGATGAAAATGTTGATGTTAAACCCATGATATTTGATTGAATTGTGGGAATGATGAAAATGTTGATGTTAAATCCTTGAAATTCGATTGAATTGTGGGAATGATCAAAATGATGATGTTAAACCCATGAAATTTGATTGAATTGTGGGAATAAATGAAAATATTGTTGTTAAAACCATGAAATTTGATTCAATTATGTGAATGATGGAAATGTTGTTGTTAAACCCATGAAATTTGATTGAATTGTGGGAATGATGAAAATATTGATGTTAAACCCATGATATTTCATTGAATTATGTGAATAATGAAAATTTTATTGTTAAATACATAAAATTTGATTGAATTGTGGGAATGATAAAAGTGTGATGTTAAACCCATGAAATTTGATTGAATTGTGGGAATGATGAAAATGATGATGTTAAACCCATGAAATTTGATTGAATTGTGGGAATGATGAAAATGTTGATGTTAAACCCATGAAATTTGAATGAATTGTGGGAATGATGAAAATGTTGATGTTAAACCCATGAAATTTTAATGAATTGTGGGAATGATGAAAATGATGATGTTACACATATGAAATTTGATTGAGTTATGGGATTAAGGAAATGTTGATGTTAAATCCATGAAATTTGATTGAATTGTGGGAATGATGAAAATGATGATGTTAAACCCATGATATTTGATTGAATTGTGGGAATGATGAAAATGTTGATGTTAAACCCATGAAATTTGATTGAATTGTGAGAATGATCAAAATGATGATGTTAAACCCATGAAATTTGATTGAATTGTGGGAATGATGAAAATGATGATGTTAAACCCATGAAATTTGATTGAATTGTGGGAATGATGAAAATATTGATGTTAAACCCATGAAATTTGATTGAATTGAGGGAATGATGAAAATGATGATGTTAAACCCATGAAATTTGATTTAATTGTGGGAATGATGAAAATGATGATGTTAAACCCATGAAATTTGATTGAATTGTGGGAATGATGAAAATGTTGATGTTAAACCCATGAAATTTGATTGAATTGTGGGAATGATGAAAGTGTTGATGTTACTCCGATAACTGGGGTTGGTCGAGCTTTGAAGTCGAAGAAGTTGACACCTCGATTTATTGGTCCTTATCAGATTTTGGAGAGGATAGGGGAGGTAGCCTATCGTATCGCTTTACCGCCATCACTTGCGGATTTGCATGAGGTTTTTCATGTATCTCAGTTGAGGAGGTACATTCATGATCCATCGCATGTGGTCCAAGTAGATGATGTCCAGGTGAGAGATAACCTGACTGTTGAAACATCACCTATGAGGATTGAGGATCGAGAGTTGAAGCAGTTGCGGGGTAAAGAGATTGCTTTGGTGAAGGTATCTTGGGGAGGACCAGCAGGTGGCAATGTGACTTGGGAACTTGAGAGTCAGATGAAGGAGTCTTATCCAGAGTTATTCGCTTGAGGTATGTTTTCGAGGACGAAAACTCTTTTAGTGGGGGAGAGTTGTAACACCCCGATAAAATATGATAATTATTTAATTTAAGTTAATAGTATATTTATTAATTTAATTAAATAATTAGAATATTAGGGGATTATTATTATAATTATTATTATTGGAATATAATGTTGGAATCACTAAAAAGAGTCCCAATTGGTAAAAAGAAGTTTTCACGTGAAAACAGAGAAACGACTCAAAAGTGAAAAAGGGCAAAGAGAACCAGAGAACAAGGGTTGGAGAGAGGAAGAGCTTGTGGGAATGATAAAAGTGTGATGTTAAACCCATGAAATTTGATTGAATTGTGGGAATGATGAAAATGATGATGTTAAACCCATGAAATTTGATTGAATTGTGGGAATGATGAAAATGTTGATGTTAAACCCATGAAATTTTAATGAATTGTGGGAATGATGAAAATGATGATGTTACACATATGAAATTTGATTGAGTTATGGGATTAAGGAAATGTTGATGTTAAATCCATGAAATTTGATTGAATTGTGGGAATGATGAAAATGATGATGTTAAACCCATGATATTTGATTGAATTGTGGGAATGATGAAAATGTTGATGTTAAACCCATGAAATTTGATTGAATTGTGAGAATGATCAAAATGATGATGTTAAACCCATGAAATTTGATTGAATTGTGGGAATGATGAAAATGATGATGTTAAACCCATGAAATTTGATTGAATTGTGGGAATGATGAAAATATTGATGTTAAACCCATGAAATTTGATTGAATTGAGGGAATGATGAAAATGATGATGTTAAACCCATGAAATTTGATTTAATTGTGGGAATGATGAAAATGATGATGTTAAACCCATGAAATTTGATTGAATTGTGGGAATGATGAAAATGTTGATGTTAAACCCATGAAATTTGATTGAATTGTGGGAATGATGAAAGTGTTGATGTTACTCCGATAACTGGGGTTGGTCGAGCTTTGAAGTCGAAGAAGTTGACACCTCGATTTATTGGTCCTTATCAGATTTTGGAGAGGATAGGGGAGGTAGCCTATCGTATCGCTTTACCGCCATCACTTGCGGATTTGCATGAGGTTTTTCATGTATCTCAGTTGAGGAGGTACATTCATGATCCATCGCATGTGGTCCAAGTAGATGATGTCCAGGTGAGAGATAACCTGACTGTTGAAACATCACCTATGAGGATTGAGGATCGAGAGTTGAAGCAGTTGCGGGGTAAAGAGATTGCTTTGGTGAAGGTATCTTGGGGGAGGACCAGCAGGTGGCAATGTGACTTGGGAACTTGAGAGTCAGATGATGAAGGAGTCTTATCCAGAGTTATTCGCTTGAGGTATGTTTTCGAGGACGAAAACTCTTTTAGTGGGGGAGAGTTGTAACACCCCGATAAAATATGATAATTATTTAATTTAAGTTAATAGTATATTTATTAATTTAATTAAATAATTAGAATATTAGGGGATTATTATTATAATTATTATTATTGGAATATAATGTTGGAATCACTAAAAAGAGTCCCAATTGGTAAAAAGAAGTTTTCACGTGAAAACAGAGAAACGACTCAAAAGTGAAAAAGGGCAAAGAGAACCAGAGAACAAGGGTTGGAGAGAGGAAGAGCTTGTGGGAATGATAAAAGTGTGATGTTAAACCCATGAAATTTGATTGAATTGTGGGAATGATGAAAATGATGATGTTAAACCCATGAAATTTGATTGAATTGTGGGAATGATGAAAATGTTGATGTTAAACCCATGAAATTTGATTGAATTGTGGGAAAGATGAAAATGTTGATGTTAAACCCATGAAATTTTAATGAATTGTGGGAATGATGAAAATGATGATGTTACACACATGAAATTTTATTGAGTTATGGGATTAAGGAAATGTTGATGTTAAATCCATGAAATTTGATTGAATTGTGGGAATGATGAAAATGATGATGTTAAACCCATGATATTTGATTGAATTGTGGGAATGATAAAAATGTTGATGTTAAACCCATGAAATTTGATTGAATTGTGAGAATGATCAAAATGATGATGTTAAACCCATGAAATTTGATTGAATTGTGGGAATGATGAAAATGATGATGTTAAACCCATGAAATTTGATTGAATTGTGGGAATGATGAAAATATTGATGTTAAACCCACGATATTTCATTGAATTATGTGAATAATGAAAATGTTATTGTTAAATACATAAAATTTGATTGAATTGTGGGAATGATAAAAGTGTGATGTTAAACCCATGAAATTTGATTGAATTGTGGGAATGATGAAAATGATGATGTTAAACCCATGAAATTTGATTGAATTGTTGGTATGATGAAAATGTTGATGTTAAACCCACGAAATTTGATTGAATTGAGGGAATGATGAAAAGGATGATGTTAAACCCATGAAATTTGATTGAATTGTGGGAATAAACGAAAATATTGTTGTTAAAACCATGAAATTTGATTGAATTATGTGAATGATGAAAATGTTGTTGTTAAACCCATGATATTTGATTGAATTGTAGGAATGATGAAAATGTTGATGTTAAACCCATGAAATTTGATTGAATTGTGAGAATGATCAAAATGATGATGTTAAACCCATGAAATTTGATTGAATTGTGGGAATGATGAAAATGATGATGTTAAACCCATGAAATTTGATTGAATTGTGGGAATGATGAAAATATTGATGTTAAACCCATGATATTTCATTGAATTATGTGAATAATGAAAATGTTGTTGTTAAATACATAAAATTTGATTGAATTGTGGGAATGATAAAAGTGTGATGTTAAACCCATGAAATTTGATTGAATTGCGAGAATGATGAAAATGATGATGTTAAACCCATGAAATTTGATTGAATTGTGGGAATGATGAAAATGTTGATGTTAAACCCACGAAAATTGATTGAATTGAGGGAATGATGAAAATGATGATGTTAAACCCATGAAATTTGATTTAATTGTGGGAATAAACGAAAATATTGTTGTTAAAACCATGAAATTTGATTGAATTATGTGCATGATGAAAATTTTGTTGTTAAACCTATAAAATTTGATTGAATTGTGGGAATGATGAAAATGCTGACGTTAAACCCTTGAAATCAGATTGAATTGTGTGAATAATGAAAATGTAATTATTAAAACCATAAAATTTGACTGAATTGTGGGAATGAAAAAAGTGTGATGTTAAACCCATAAAATTTGATTGAATTTTGGGAATGATAAAAATGATGATGTTAAACCCATGAAATTTGATTGAATGTGGAATGATGAAAATGATGATGTTAAACCATGAAATTTGATTGAATTGTGGGAATGATGAAAATGTTGATGTTAAACCCACGAAATTTGATTGAATTCAGGGAATGATGAAAATGATGATGTTAAACCCATGAAATTTGATTGAATTGTGGGAATAAATGAAAATATTGTTGTTAAAACCATGAAATTTGATTGAGTTATGTGAATGATGAAAATTTTGTTGTTAAACCTATAAAGTTTGATTGAATTGTGGGAATGATGAAAATGCTGATGTTAAACCCATGAAATTTGATTGAATTGTGTGAATAATGAAAATGTTATTGTTAAAACCATAAAATTTTATTGAATTGTGGGAATGATAAAAGTGTGATGTTAAACCCATGAAATTTGATTGAATTGTGGGAATGATGAAAATGATGATGTTAAACCCATGAAATTTGATTGAATTGTGGGAATGATGAAAATGATGATGCTAAACCCATGAAATTTGATTGAATTGTGGGAATGGTGAAAATGTTGATGTTAAACCCATGATATTTGCTTGAATTGTGGGAATGATGAAAATGTTGATGTTAAATCCTTGAAATTTGATTGAATTGTGGGAATGATCAAAATGATGATTTAAACCCATGAAATTGATGGAATTGTGGGAATAAAGAAAATATTGTTGTTAAAACCATGAAATTTGATTGAGTTATGTGAATGATGAAAATGTTGTTGTTAAAACCCATGAAATTTGATTGAATTGTGGGAATGATGAAATATTGATGTTTAAACCCATGATATTTCATTGAATTATGTGAATAATGAAATTTTATTGTTAAATACATAAAATTTGATTGAATTGTGGGAATGATAAAAGTGTGATGTTAAACCCATGAAATTTGAATGAATTGTGGGAATGATGAAAATGATGATGTTAAACCCATGAAATTTGATTGAATTGTGGGAATGATGAAAATGTTGATGTTAAACCTGTGAAATTTGATTGAATTGTGGGAATGATGAAAATGTTGATGTTAAACCCATGAAATTTTAATGAATTGTGGGAATGATGAAAATGATGATGTTACACACATGAAATTCGATTGAGTTATGGGATCAAGGAAATGTTGATGTTAAATCCATGATATTTGATTGAATTGTGGGAATGATGAAAATGATG
>NW_026112712.1:0-70894 GCF_024323335.1 Lathyrus oleraceus | reverse complement strand
AAAAACACACTTTTCAAGACATAAGAAACGTAATCTTAGAAAAAAACAAACTTTATAGTCACTAATCTTTCAAGATACCCTACAGTCTTGTAAAAACCACCCAACCCATTTTTGTTGAGAAGAAAACACATTTTCAAGATATAAGAAACGTAATCTTAGAAAACAAATCTTATAGTCACTAAATCTTTTCATGGTACCCTACACTCTTGTAAAAACCACCCAACCAATTTGTTCAGAAGAAAACACACTTTTCAAGATATAAAAAAACGTAATCTTAGAAAAAACAAACTTTGTAGTCATTAAATCTTTTCAAGATACCTACACTCTTGTAAAAACCACCCAAACAATTTTTGTTCAGAAGAAAACACTTTTCAAGATATAAGAAGTGTAATCTTAGAAAACAATAAACTTTATAGTCACTAAATCTTTTCAAGATACCCTACACTCTTGAAAAAAACCACAAACAATTTTTTGTTAAGAAGAAACACACTTTTCAAGATATAAGAAACGTAATCTTGGAAAACAACAGACTTTATAGTCACTAAATCTTTTCAAGATACCCTACACTCTTGTAAAAACGACCCCAAACAATTTTTGTTTAGAAGAAAACATTCTCTTCAAGATATAAGAACGTAATCTTTTAAAGGTACCCTACTATCTTGTAAAAACCACCCAAACATTAATGTTATGAATATTTTCAAGATACTCTACACTCTTGTAAAAACCACCCAACACAATTTCTTGTTCAGAAGAAAACCCACTTTTCAAGAAATAAACTTTTATCTTATAGAAACAAACTTTACTTTGCATTGCATTGAGGTAACGTTAACCTTCTTGCTTCTAAAGTTAACCGTGAGCTATGCTAAAGGATCCAATGAAACTACTCAGGTGAAATCAAACATATTACAAACTAAAATATGAAAAATAAATTACTCCAAGGTTAAATATAAGCTTGTACTTGTCCTCCACCCGGAACAACAGTTGTCATCTCCGTATCTTCTTCTTTCCGGGTCAATCTCATACTCCAACGGTGAATGCAATAACGAATGACAAACAACACAATCACGATAATCGTAACCATGGTAACCGGAATAATCCATTTTCCAAAACCTTTTTCTCCTGAATTTTTTCTTCTGGTTTCCCAAAATATCTATCGTGTGTTTTGGCGCATATGTTGGACTGATATCCATAGAAAGTTGGAGAGGACAGGAGGGGGATAGTGGAGTAAAGAGAGAGATGACAGGGAGACAATCAGTATATGAGAATTTTTGTTTAATGGATTGAATCTAAAATTTTAGAGATAGTATATCAGAATGATGGAAATGGTAGATACTTAGTTTATCTCTCCACTAATCCAAAGAATAACATCCTTAAATATTTGGTTAGAGCGAATATCAAACTCATACTATAAATTGCAATGTAAGATATGCAGTATTTAAAATAGAAACGTGTTTTAAGATGCGTGTTTTCTGCTCTATAATTATGTCC
The DNA here is from genome assembly GCF_024323335.1 of Lathyrus oleraceus. Lineage (NCBI taxonomy): Eukaryota > Viridiplantae > Streptophyta > Magnoliopsida > Fabales > Fabaceae > Lathyrus > Lathyrus oleraceus. Next base: position 69,406 of record NW_026112712.1, on the reverse strand, counting down.
CTATTGAAATCAGCAACATCAAAATCTCCAACAATGAGAGCCGCAACATCAGATGTTGTACAAATATATGCCTGTTGGCATACTTATGCCTGTTTGTTTCTGCTTTTTTAATAATTATTTATTTTGCCTTTTTAATAATAAACAACAATCTTTATAGTCGCTAAATGTTTTCAAGATACCATACACTCTTGCAAAAAACACCCAAACAATTTTTTATTCAGAAGAAAACACACGTTTCAAGATATAAGAAATGTAATCTTATAAAACAACAAAATTTATAGTCACTAAATCTTTTCAAGATACCCTACACTTGTAAAAACCACCTAAAACATCTTTGTTCAGAAGAAAACACACTTTTCAAGACATAAGAAACGTAATCTTAGAAAAAAACAAACTTTATAGTCACTAAATCTTTTCAAGATACCCTACAGTCTTGTAAAAACCACCCAAACCATTTTTTGTTGAGAAGAAAACACACTTTTCAAGATATAAGAACGTAATCTTAGAAAACAAATCTTTATAGTCACTAAATTTTCATGGTACCCTACACTCTTGTAAAAACCACCCAACCAATTTTTGTTCAGAAGAAAACACACTTTCAAGATATAAAAAACGTAATCTTAGAAAACACAAACTTTGTAGTCATTAAATCTTTTCAAGATACCCTACACTCTTGTAAAAACCACCCAAACAATTTTTTGTTCAGAAGAAAATACACTTTTCAAGATATAAGAAGTGTAATCTTAGAAAACAATAAACTTTATAGTCACTAAATCTTTTCAAGATACCCTACACTCTTGAAAAAACCACTCAAACAATTTTTTGTTAAGAAGAAACACACTTTTCAAGATATAAGAAACGTAATCTTGGAAAACAACAGACTTTATAGTCACTAAATCTTTTCAAGATACCCTACACTCTTGTAAAAACGACCCAAACAATTTTTGTTTAGAAGAAAACATTCTCTTCAAGATATAAGAAACGTAATCTTTTAAAGGTACCCTACTATCTTGTAAAAACCACCCAAACATTAATTGTTATGAATATTTTCAAGATACTCTACACTCTTGTAAAACACCCAACACAATTTCTTGTTCAGAAGAAAACCCACTTTTCAAGAAATAAACTTTTATCTTATAGAAACAAACTTTACTTTGCATTGCATTGAGGTAACGTTAACCTTTCTTGCTTCTAAAGTTAACCGTGAGCTATGCTAAAGGATCCAATGAAACTACTCAGGTGAAATCAAACATATTACAAACTAAAATATGAAAAATAAATTACTCCAAGGTTAAATATAAGCTTGTACTTGTCCTCCACCCGGAACAACAGTTGTCATCTCCGTATCTTCTTCTTTCCGGGTCAATCTCATACTCCAACGGTGAATGCAATAACGAATGACAAACAACACAATCACGATAATCGTAACCATGGTAACCGGAATAATCCTTTTCCAAAACCTTTTTCTCCTGAATTTTTTCTTCTGGTTTCCCAAAATATCTATCGTGTGTTTTTGGCGCATATGTTGGACTGATATCCATAGAAAGTTGGAGAGGACAGGGAGGGGGATAGTGGAGTAAAGAGAGAGATGACAGGGAGACAATCAGTATATGAGAATTTTTTGTTTAATGGATTGAATCTAAAATTTTAGAGATAGTATATCAGAATGATGGAAATGGTAGATACTTAGTTTATCTCTCCACTAATCCAAAGAATAACATCCTTAAATATTTGGTTAGAGCGAATATCAAACTCATACTATAAATTGCAATGTAAGATATGCAGTATTTAAAATAGAAACGTGTTTTAAGATGCGTGTTTCTGCTCTATAATTATGTCCCTATTGAAATCAGCAACATCAAAATCTCAACAATGAGAGCCGCGGAACATCAGATGTTGTCACAAATATATGCCTGTTTGGCATACTTATGCCTGTTTGTTTCTGCTTTTTTAATAATTATTTATTTTGCCTGTTTTTTTTTTAATAATAAACAACAATCTTTATAGTCGCTAAATGTTTTCAAGATACCATACACTCTTGCAAAAAACACCCAAACAATTTTTTATTCAGAAGAAAACACACGTTTCAAGATATAAGAAATGTAATCTTATAAAACAACAAAATTTATAGTCACTAAATCTTTTCAAGATACCCTACACTTGTAAAAACCACCTAAAACATCTTTTGTTCAGAAGAAAACACACTTTTCAAGACATAAGAAACGTAATCTTAGAAAAAAACAAACTTTATAGTCACTAAATCTTTTCAAGATACCCTACAGTCTTGTAAAAACCACCCAAACCATTTTTTGTTGAGAAGAAAACACACTTTTCAAGATATAAGAAACGTAATCTTAGAAAAAATCTTTATAGTCACTAAATCTTTTCATGGTACCCTACACTCTTGTAAAAACCACCCAACCAATTTTGTTCAGAAGAAAACACACTTTTCAAGATATAAAAAACGTAATCTTAGAAAACAACAAACTTTGTAGTCATTAATCTTTTCAAGATACCCTACACTCTTGTAAAAACCACCCAAACAATTTTTTGTTCAGAAGAAAATACACTTTTCAAGATATAAGAAGTGTAATCTATTAGAAAACAATAAACTTTATAGCTCACTAAACTTTTAAGATACACCTACACTCTTGAACAAAACCACTGCAAACAATTTTTTGTTAGAAGAAACACACTTTCATAGATATAAGAAACGTAATCTTGCGAAAACAACAGACTTTAATAGTCACTAAATCTTTTCAAGATACCCTACACTGCTTTGTAAAAACGACCATAACAATTTTTTGTTTAGAAGAAAACATCTCGCTTCAGAGATATAAGAACCGTAATCTTTAAAAGGTACCATACTATCTTGTAAAAAACCACCCAACCATAATTGTATGAATATTTTCAAGATACTCTACACTCTTGTAAAAACCACCACAACACAATTCTTGACTTCAGAAGAAAACCCACTTTTTCAAGAATATAAACTTTTATCTTATAGAAACAAACTTTACTTTGCATTGCCATTGAGGTAACGTAACCTTTCGTTCTAAAGTTAACGAAATGACATTAAACGTGGCTATGCTAAAGCGGATCCAATGAAAACTACTCAGGTGAAATCAAACATATTACAAACTAAAATATGAAAAATAAATTACTCCAAGGTTAAATATAAGCTTGATATTGTCCTCCACCGAGAAACAACAGCTTGTCATCGATACCCGTATCTTCTTCTTTCCGGGTCAATCTCATACTCCAACGGTGAATGCATAACGAATGACAAACAACACAATCACGATAATCGTAACCATGGTAACCGGAATAATCCATTTTCCAAAACCTTTTTCTCCTGAATTTTTTCTTCTGGTTTCCCAAAATATCTATCGTGTGTTTTGGCGCATATGTTGGACTGATATCCATAGAAAGTTGGAGAGGACAGGGAGGGGGATAGTGGAGTAAAGAGAGAGATGACAGGGAGACAATCAGGATATGAGAATTTTTGTTTAATGGATTGAATCTAAAATTTTAGAGAGAGTATATCAGAATGATGGAAATGGTAGATACTTAGTTTATCTCTCCACTAATCCAAAGAATAACATCCTTAAATATTTGGTTAGAGAGAATATCAAACTCATACTATAAATTGCAATGTAAGATATGCAGTATTTAAAATAGAAACGTGTTTTAAGATGCGTGTTTCTGCTCTATAATTATGTCCCTATTGAAATCAGCAACATCAAAATCTCCAACAATGAGAGCCGTAACATCAGATGTTGTCCTTGGGTTGGGATTTTGTGTGAGTTTTGGTTTGATACCCAAACAAATATATGCCTGTTTGGCATACTTATGCCTGTTTGTTTCTGCTTTTTTTAATAATTAGTTATTTTGCCTTTTTAATAATAAACAACAATCTTTATAGTCGCTAAATGTTTTCAAGATACCATACACTCTTGCAAAAAAACACCCAAACAATTTTTATTCAGAAGAAAACACACGTTTCAAGATATAAGAAATGTAATCTTATAAAACAACAAATTTATAGTCACTAAATCTTTTCAAGATACCCTACACTTGTAAAAACCACCTAAAACATCTTTTGTTCAGAAGAAAACACACTTTTCAAGACATAAGAAACGTAATCTAGAAAAAAACAAACTTTATAGTCACTAAATCTTTTCAAGATACCCTACAGTCTTGTAAAAACCACCCAAACCATTTTTTGTTGAGAAGAAAACACACTTTTCAAGATATAAGAAACGTAATCTTAGAAAACAAATCTTTATAGGCACTAAATCTTTTCATGGTACCCTACACTCTTGTAAAAACCACCCAACCAATTTTTGTTCAGAAGAAAACACACTTTTCAAGATATAAAAAACGTAATCTTAGAAAACAACAAACTTTGTAGTCATTAAATCTTTTCAAGATACCCTACACTCTTGTAAAAACCACCAAACAATTTTTTGTTCAGAAGAAAATACACTTTTCAAGATATAAGAAGTGTAATCTTAGAAAACAATAAACTTTATAGTCACTAAATCTTTTCAAGATACCCTACACTCTTGAAAAAACCACTCAAACAATTTTTTGTTAAGAAGAAACACACTTTTCAAGATATAAGAAACGTAATCTTGGAAAACAACAGACTTTATAGTCACTAAATCTTTTCAAGATACCCTACACTCTTGTAAAAACGACCCAAACAATTTTTGTTTAGAAGAAAACATTCTCTTCAAGATATAAGAAACGTAATCTTTTAAAGGTACCCTACTATCTTGTAAAAACCACCCAAACATTAATTGTTATGAATATTTTCAAGATACTCTACACTCTTGTAAAAACCACCCAACACAATTTCTTGTTCAGAAGAAAACCCACTTTTCAAGAAATAAACTTTTATCTTATAGAAACAAACTTTACTTTGCATTGCATTGAGGTAACGTTAACCTTTCTTGCTTCTAAAGTTAACCGTGAGCTATGCTAAAGGATCCAATGAAACTACTCAGGTGAAATCAAACATATTACAAACTAAAATATGAAAAATAAATTACTCCAAGGTTAAATATAAGCTTGTACTTGTCCTCCACCCGGAACAACAGTTGTCATCTCCGTATCTTCTTCTTTCCGGGTCAATCTCATACTCCAACGGTGAATGCAATAACGAATGACAAACAACACAATCACGATAATCGTAACCATGGTAACCGGAATAATCCATTTTCCAAAACCTTTTTCTCCTGAATTTTTTCTTCTGGTTTCCCAAAATATCTATCGTGTGTTTTTGGCGCATATGTTGGACTGATATCCATAGAAAGTTGGAGAGGACAGGGAGGGGGATAGTGGAGTAAAGAGAGAGATGACAGGGAGACAATCAGTATATGAGAATTTTTTGTTTAATGGATTGAATCTAAAATTTTAGAGATAGTATATCAGAATGATGGAAATGGTAGATACTTAGTTTATCTCTCCACTAATCCAAAGAATAACATCCTTAAATATTTGGTTAGAGCGAATATCAAACTCATACTATAAATTGCAATGTAAGATATGCAGTATTTAAAATAGAAACGTGTTTTAAGATGCGTGTTTTCTGCTCTATAATTATGTCCCTATTGAAATCAGCAACATCAAAATCTCCAACAATGAGAGCCGCAACATCAGATGTTGTACAAATATATGCCTGTTTGGCATACTTATGCCTGTTTGTTTCTGCTTTTTTTAATAATTATTTATTTTGCCTTTTTAATAATAAACAACAATCTTTATAGTCGCTAAATGTTTTCAAGATACCATACACTCTTGCAAAAAACACCCAAACAATTTTTATTCAGAAGAAAACACACGTTTCAAGATATAAGAAATGTAATCTTATAAAACAACAAATTTATAGTCACTAAATCTTTTCAAGATACCCTACACTTGTAAAAACCACCTAAAACATTTTTGTTCAGAAGAAAACACACTTTTCAAGACATAAGAAACGTAATCTTAGAAAAAAACAAACTTTATAGTCACTAAATCTTTTCAAGATACCCTACAGTCTTGTAAAAACCACCCAAACCATTTTTTGTTGAGAAGAAAACACACTTTTCAAGATATAAGAAACGTAATCTTAGAAAACAAATCTTTATAGTCACTAAATCTTTTCATGGTACCCTACACTCTTGTAAAAACCACCCAACCAATTTTTGTTCAGAAGAAAACACACTTTTCAAGATATAAAAACGTAATCTTAGAAAACAACAAACTTTGTAGTCATTACGTCTTTTCAGACATACCTACACTCGTGTGTAAGAACCCCCACAATTTTTTGTCGGGGAAGAAATACACTTGTTCAAGATTAAGACGTGTAATCGTAGAAAAAAACCATAACCTTTATAGTCCACTAAATCTGTTTCAATGCCCTGACCCTCTTGAAAAACCCACTCAGAACCAATTTTGTTTGTTAGACGACCACGACTTTTCAAAGATATAAGACTTACCTTGGCAAACACAGCCTTCAGGATCCTAAATACTTTTCAAAAACAACCCACATACACGCGTGTCAAAACGACCCAATATTTTTTGTTTTAGAGAAACAGTCCCTCTTCAGATATAGAACCGGAGGCATAATTAAAGGTACCTAGCTATATTGTAAAAACCACCCAACATTAATTTGTTTATGATATTTCAAGATACTCTACACTGCTTTGGAAAAACCAAAACCCAACCAATTTTTGTTCGAAGAAAACACACACTATATTCAGAACTAGGTAAAAAAATAAAGTACTCTTAAAAACAACAAACTTATAGTCTCAATCTTTTCAAGATACCCTACACTCTTGTAAAAACCACCCAAACAATTTTTTGTTCAGAAGAAAATACACTTTTCAAGATATAAGAAGTGTAATCTTAGAAAACAATAAACTTTATAGTCACTAAATCTTTTCAAGATACCCTACACTCTTGAAATTGGGCAGGTATTTTTTTTTATTTTTTTGGCTTTTTTTTTTTTTCCCCCCCAAACCACTCAAACAATTTTTTGTTAAGAAGAAACACACTTTTCAAGATATAAGAAACGTAATCTTGGAAAACAACAGACTTTATAGTCACTAAATCTTTTCAAGATACCCTACACTCTTGTAAAAACGACCCAAACAATTTTTGTTTAGAAGAAAACATTCTCTTCAAGATATAAGAAACGTAATCTTTAAAGGTACCCTACTATCTTGTAAAAACCACCCAAACATTAATTGTTATGAATATTTTCAAGATACTCTACACTCTTGTAAAAACCACCCAACACAATTTCTTGTTCAGAAGAAAACCCACTTTTCAAGAAATAAACTTTTATCTTATAGAAACAAACTTTACTTTGCATTGCATTGAGGTAACGTTAACCTTTCTTGCTTCTAAAGTTAACCGTGAGCTATGCTAAAGGATCCAATGAAACTACTCAGGTGAAATCAAACATATTACAAACTAAAATATGAAAAATAAATTACTCCAAGGTTAAATATAAGCTTGTACTTGTCCTCCACCCGGAACAACAGTTGTCATCTCCGTATCTTCTTCTTTCCGGGTCAATCTCATACTCCAACGGTGAATGCAATAACGAATGACAAACAACACAATCACGATAATCGTAACCATGGTAACCGGAATAATCCATTTTCCAAAACCTTTTTCTCCTGAATTTTTTCTTCTGGTTTCCCAAAATATCTATCGTGTGTTTTTGGCGCATATGTTGGACTGATATCCATAGAAAGTTGGAGAGGACAGGGAGGGGGATAGTGGAGTAAAGAGAGAGATGACAGGGAGACAATCAGTATATGAGAATTTTTTGTTTAATGGATTGAATCTAAAATTTTAGAGATAGTATATCAGAATGATGGAAATGGTAGATACTTAGTTTATCTCTCCACTAATCCAAAGAATAACATCCTTAAATATTTGGTTAGAGCGAATATCAAACTCATACTATAAATTGCAATGTAAGATATGCAGTATTTAAAATAGAAACGTGTTTTAAGATGCGTGTTTTCTGCTCTATAATTATGTCCCTATTGAAATCAGCAACATCAAAATCTCCAACAATGAGAGCCGCAACATCAGATGTTGTACAAATATATGCCTGTTTGGCATACTTATGCCTGTTTGTTTCTGCTTTTTTTAATAATTATTTATTTTGCCTTTTTAATAATAAACAACAATCTTTATAGTCGCTAAATGTTTTCAAGATACCATACACTCTTGCAAAAAACACCCAAACAATTTTTATTCAGAAGAAAACACACGTTTCAAGATATAAGAAATGTAATCTTATAAAACAACAAAATTTATAGTCACTAAATCTTTTCAAGATACCCTACACTTGTAAAAACCACCTAAAACATCTTTTGTTCAGAAGAAAACACACTTTTCAAGACATAAGAAACGTAATCTTAGAAAAAAACAAACTTTATAGTCACTAAATCTTTTCAAGATACCCTACAGTCTTGTAAAAACCACCCAAACCATTTTTTGTTGAGAAGAAAACACACTTTTCAAGATATAAGAAACGTAATCTTAGAAAACAAATCTTTATAGTCACTAAATCTTTTCATGGTACCCTACACTCTTGTAAAAACCACCCAACCAATTTTTGTTCAGAAGAAAACACACTTTTCAAGATATAAAAAACGTAATCTTAGAAAACAACAAACTTTGTAGTCATTAAATCTTTTCAAGATACCCTACACTCTTGTAAAAACCACCCAAACAATTTTTTGTTCAGAAGAAAATACACTTTTCAAGATATAAGAAGTGTAATCTTAGAAAACAATAAACTTTATAGTCACTAAATCTTTTCAAGATACCCTACACTCTTGAAAAAACCACTCAAACAATTTTTGTTAAGAAGAAACACACTTTTCAAGATATAAGAAACGTAATCTTGGAAAACAACAGACTTTATAGTCACTAAATCTTTTCAAGATACCCTACACTCTTGTAAAAACGACCCAAACAATTTTTTGTTTAGAAGAAAACATTCTCTTCAAGATATAAGAAACGTAATCTTTTAAAGGTACCCTACTATCTTGTAAAAACCACCCAAACATTAATTGTTATGAATATTTTCAAGATACTCTACACTCTTGTAAAAACCACCCAACACAATTTCTTGTTCAGAAGAAAACCCACTTTTCAAGAAATAAACTTTTATCTTATAGAAACAAACTTTACTTTGCATTGCATTGAGGTAACGTTAACCTTTCTTGCTTCTAAAGTTAACCGTGAGCTATGCTAAAGGATCCAATGAAACTACTCAGGTGAAATCAAACATATTACAAACTAAAATATGAAAAATAAATTACTCCAAGGTTAAATATAAGCTTGTACTTGTCCTCCACCCGGAACAACAGTTGTCATCTCCGTATCTTCTTCTTTCCGGGTCAATCTCATACTCCAACGGTGAATGCAATAACGAATGACAAACAACACAATCACGATAATCGTAACCATGGTAACCAGAATAATCCATTTTCCAAAACCTTTTTCTCCTGAATTTTTTCTTCTGGTTTCCCAAAATATCTATCGTGTGTTTTTGGCGCATATGTCGGACTGATATCCATAGAAAGTTGGAGAGGACAGGGAGGGGGATAGTGGAGTAAAGAGAGAGATGACAGGGAGACAATCAGTATATGAGAATTTTTTGTTTAATGGATTGAATCTAAAATTTTAGAGATAGTATATCAGAATGATGGAAATGGTAGATACTTAGTTTATCTCTCCACTAATCCAAAGAATAACATCCTTAAATATTTGGTTAGAGCGAATATCAAACTCATACTATAAATTGCAATGTAAGATATGCAGTATTTAAAATAGAAACGTGTTTTAAGATGCGTGTTTTCTGCTCTATAATTATGTCCCTATTGAAATCAGCAACATCAAAATCTCCAACAATGAGAGCCGCAACATCAGATGTTGTACAAATATATGCCTGTTTGGCATACTTATGCCTGTTTGTTTCTGCTTTTTTAATAATTATTTATTTTGCCTTTTTAATAATAAACAACAATCTTTATAGTCGCTAAATGTTTTCAAGATACCATACACTCTTGCAAAAAACACCCAAACAATTTTTTATTCAGAAGAAAACACACGTTTCAAGATATAAGAAATGTAATCTTATAAAACAACAAAATTTATAGTCACTAAATCTTTTCAAGATACCCTACACTTGTAAAAACCACCTAAAACATCTTTTGTTCAGAAGAAAACACACTTTTCAAGACATAAGAAACGTAATCTTAGAAAAAAACAAACTTTATAGTCACTAAATCTTTTCAAGATACCCTACAGTCTTGTAAAAACCACCCAAACCATTTTTTGTTGAGAAGAAAACACACTTTTCAAGATATAAGAAACGTAATCTTAGAAAACAAATCTTTATAGTCACTAAATCTTTTCATGGTACCCTACACTCTTGTAAAAACCACCCAACCAATTTTTGTTCAGAAGAAAACACACTTTTCAAGATATAAAAAACGTAATCTTAGAAAACACAAACTTTGTAGTCATTAAATCTTTTCAAGATACCCTACACTCTTGTAAAAACCACCCAAACAATTTTTTGTTCAGAAGAAAATACACTTTTCAAGATATAAGAAGTGTAATCTTAGAAAACAATAAACTTTATAGTCACTAAATCTTTTCAAGATACCCTACACTCTTGAAAAAACCACTCAAACAATTTTTGTTAAGAAGAAACACACTTTTCAAGATATAAGAAACGTAATCTTGGAAAACAACAGACTTTATAGTCACTAAATCTTTTCAAGATACCCTACACTCTTGTAAAAACGACCCAAACAATTTTTGTTTAGAAGAAAACATTCTCTTCAAGATATAAGAAACGTAATCTTTTAAAGGTACCCTACTATCTTGTAAAAACCACCCAAACATTAATTGTTATGAATATTTTCAAGATACTCTACACTCTTGTAAAAACCACCCAACACAATTTCTTGTTCAGAAGAAAACCCACTTTTCAAGAAATAAACTTTTATCTTATAGAAACAAACTTTACTTTGCATTGCATTGAGGTAACGTTAACCTTTCTTGCTTCTAAAGTTAACCGTGAGCTATGCTAAAGGATCCAATGAAACTACTCAGGTGAAATCAAACATATTACAAACTAAAATATGAAAAATAAATTACTCCAAGGTTAAATATAAGCTTGTACTTGTCCTCCACCCGGAACAACAGTTGTCATCTCCGTATCTTCTTCTTTCCGGGTCAATCTCATACTCCAACGGTGAATGCAATAACGAATGACAAACAACACAATCACGATAATCGTAACCATGGTAACCGGAATAATCCATTTTCCAAAACCTTTTTCTCCTGAATTTTTTCTTCTGGTTTCCCAAAATATCTATCGTGTGTTTTTGGCGCATATGTTGGACTGATATCCATAGAAAGTTGGAGAGGACAGGGAGGGGGATAGTGGAGTAAAGAGAGAGATGACAGGGAGACAATCAGTATATGAGAATTTTTTGTTTAATGGATTGAATCTAAAATTTTAGAGATAGTATATCAGAATGATGGAAATGGTAGATACTTAGTTTATCTCTCCACTAATCCAAAGAATAACATCCTTAAATATTTGGTTAGAGCGAATATCAAACTCATACTATAAATTGCAATGTAAGATATGCAGTATTTAAAATAGAAACGTGTTTTAAGATGCGTGTTTTCTGCTCTATAATTATGTCCCTATTGAAATCAGCAACATCAAAATCTCCAACAATAAGAGCCGCAACATCAGATGTTGTACAAATATATGCCTGTTTGGCATACTTATGCCTGTTTGTTTCTGCTTTTTTTAATAATTATTTATTTTGCCTTTTTAATAATAAACAACAATCTTTATAGTCGCTAAATGTTTTCAAGATACCATACACTCTTGCAAAAAACACCCAAACAATTTTTATTCAGAAGAAAACACACGTTTCAAGATATAAGAAATGTAATCTTATAAAACAACAAAATTTATAGTCACTAAATCTTTTCAAGATACCCTACACTTGTAAAAACCACCTAAAACATCTTTTGTTCAGAAGAAAACACACTTTTCAAGACATAAGAAACGTAATCTTAGAAAAAAACAAACTTTATAGTCACTAAATCTTTTCAAGATACCCTACAGTCTTGTAAAAACCACCCAAACCATTTTTTGTTGAGAAGAAAACACACTTTTCAAGATATAAGAAACGTAATCTTAGAAAACAAATCTTTATAGTCACTAAATCTTTTCATGGTACCCTACACTCTTGTAAAAACCACCCAACCAATTTTTGTTCAGAAGAAAACACACTTTTCAAGATATAAAAAACGTAATCTTAGAAAACAACAAACTTTGTAGTCATTAAATCTTTTCAAGATACCCTACACTCTTGTAAAAACCACCCAAACAATTTTTTGTTCAGAAGAAAATACACTTTTCAAGATATAAGAAGTGTAATCTTAGAAAACAATAAACTTTATAGTCACTAAATCTTTTCAAGATACCCTACACTCTTGAAAAAACCACTCAAACAATTTTTTGTTAAGAAGAAACACACTTTTCAAGATATAAGAAACGTAATCTTGGAAAACAACAGACTTTATAGTCACTAAATCTTTTCAAGATACCCTACACTCTTGTAAAAACGACCCAAACAATTTTTTGTTTAGAAGAAAACATTCTCTTCAAGATATAAGAAACGTAATCTTTTAAAGGTACCCTACTATCTTGTAAAAACCACCCAAACATTAATTGTTATGAATATTTTCAAGATACTCTACACTCTTGTAAAAACCACCCAACACAATTTCTTGTTCAGAAGAAAACCCACTTTTCAAGAAATAAACTTTTATCTTATAGAAACAAACTTTACTTTGCATTGCATTGAGGTAACGTTAACCTTTCTTGCTTCTAAAGTTAACCGTGAGCTATGCTAAAGGATCCAATGAAACTACTCAGGTGAAATCAAACATATTACAAACTAAAATATGAAAAATAAATTACTCCAAGGTTAAATATAAGCTTGTACTTGTCCTCCACCCGGAACAACAGTTGTCATCTCCGTATCTTCTTCTTTCCGGGTCAATCTCATACTCCAACGGTGAATGCAATAACGAATGACAAACAACACAATCACGATAATCGTAACCATGGTAACCGGAATAATCCATTTTCCAAAACCTTTTTCTCCTGAATTTTTTCTTCTGGTTTCCCAAAATATCTATCGTGTGTTTTTGGCGCATATGTTGGACTGATATCCATAGAAAGTTGGAGAGGACAGGGAGGGGGATAGTGGAGTAAAGAGAGAGATGACAGGGAGACAATCAGTATATGAGAATTTTTTGTTTAATGGATTGAATCTAAAATTTTAGAGATAGTATATCAGAATGATGGAAATGGTAGATACTTAGTTTATCTCTCCACTAATCCAAAGAATAACATCCTTAAATATTTGGTTAGAGCGAATATCAAACTCATACTATAAATTGCAATGTAAGATATGCAGTATTTAAAATAGAAACGTGTTTTAAGATGCGTGTTTTCTGCTCTATAATTATGTCCCTATTGAAATCAGCAACATCAAAATCTCCAACAATGAGAGCCGCAACATCAGATGTTGTACAAATATATGCCTGTTTGGCATACTTATGCCTGTTTGTTTCTGCTTTTTTTAATAATTATTTATTTTGCCTTTTTAATAATAAACAACAATCTTTATAGTCGCTAAATGTTTTCAAGATACCATACACTCTTGCAAAAAACACCCAAACAATTTTTTATTCAGAAGAAAACACACGTTTCAAGATATAAGAAATGTAATCTTATAAAACAACAAAATTTATAGTCACTAAATCTTTTCAAGATACCCTACACTTGTAAAAACCACCTAAAACATCTTTTGTTCAGAAGAAAACACACTTTTCAAGACATAAGAAACGTAATCTTAGAAAAAAACAAACTTTATAGTCACTAAATCTTTTCAAGATACCCTACAGTCTTGTAAAAACCACCCAAACCATTTTTTGTTGAGAAGAAAACACACTTTTCAAGATATAAGAAACGTAATCTTAGAAAACAAATCTTTATAGTCACTAAATCTTTTCATGGTACCCTACACTCTTGTAAAAACCACCCAACCAATTTTTGTTCAGAAGAAAACACACTTTTCAAGATATAAAAAACGTAATCTTAGAAAACAACAAACTTTGTAGTCATTAAATCTTTTCAAGATACCCTACACTCTTGTAAAAACCACCCAAACAATTTTTTGTTCAGAAGAAAATACACTTTTCAAGATATAAGAAGTGTAATCTTAGAAAACAATAAACTTTATAGTCACTAAATCTTTTCAAGATACCCTACACTCTTGAAAAAACCACTCAAACAATTTTTTGTTAAGAAGAAACACACTTTTCAAGATATAAGAAACGTAATCTTGGAAAACAACAGACTTTATAGTCACTAAATCTTTTCAAGATACCCTACACTCTTGTAAAAACGACCCAAACAATTTTTTGTTTAGAAGAAAACATTCTCTTCAAGATATAAGAAACGTAATCTTTTAAAGGTACCCTACTATCTTGTAAAAACCACCCAAACATTAATTGTTATGAATATTTTCAAGATACTCTACACTCTTGTAAAAACCACCCAACACAATTTCTTGTTCAGAAGAAAACCCACTTTTCAAGAAATAAACTTTTATCTTATAGAAACAAACTTTACTTTGCATTGCATTGAGGTAACGTTAACCTTTCTTGCTTCTAAAGTTAACCGTGAGCTATGCTAAAGGATCCAATGAAACTACTCAGGTGAAATCAAACATATTACAAACTAAAATATGAAAAATAAATTACTCCAAGGTTAAATATAAGCTTGTACTTGTCCTCCACCCGGAACAACAGTTGTCATCTCCGTATCTTCTTCTTTCCGGGTCAATCTCATACTCCAACGGTGAATGCAATAACGAATGACAAACAACACAATCACGATAATCGTAACCATGGTAACCGGAATAATCCATTTTCCAAAACCTTTTTCTCCTGAATTTTTTCTTCTGGTTTCCCAAAATATCTATCGTGTGTTTTTGGCGCATATGTTGGACTGATATCCATAGAAAGTTGGAGAGGACAGGGAGGGGGATAGTGGAGTAAAGAGAGAGATGACAGGGAGACAATCAGTATATGAGAATTTTTTGTTTAATGGATTGAATCTAAAATTTTAGAGATAGTATATCAGAATGATGGAAATGGTAGATACTTAGTTTATCTCTCCACTAATCCAAAGAATAACATCCTTAAATATTTGGTTAGAGCGAATATCAAACTCATACTATAAATTGCAATGTAAGATATGCAGTATTTAAAATAGAAACGTGTTTTAAGATGCGTGTTTTCTGCTCTATAATTATGTCCCTATTGAAATCAGCAACATCAAAATCTCCAACAATGAGAGCCGCAACATCAGATGTTGTACAAATATATGCCTGTTTGGCATACTTATGCCTGTTTGTTTCTGCTTTTTTTAATAATTATTTATTTTGCCTTTTTAATAATAAACAACAATCTTTATAGTCGCTAAATGTTTTCAAGATACCATACACTCTTGCAAAAAACACCCAAACAATTTTTTATTCAGAAGAAAACACACGTTTCAAGATATAAGAAATGTAATCTTATAAAACAACAAAATTTATAGTCACTAAATCTTTTCAAGATACCCTACACTTGTAAAAACCACCTAAAACATCTTTTGTTCAGAAGAAAACACACTTTTCAAGACATAAGAAACGTAATCTTAGAAAAAAACAAACTTTATAGTCACTAAATCTTTTCAAGATACCCTACAGTCTTGTAAAAACCACCCAAACCATTTTTTGTTGAGAAGAAAACACACTTTTCAAGATATAAGAAACGTAATCTTAGAAAACAAATCTTTATAGTCACTAAATCTTTTCATGGTACCCTACACTCTTGTAAAAACCACCCAACCAATTTTTGTTCAGAAGAAAACACACTTTTCAAGATATAAAAAACGTAATCTTAGAAAACAACAAACTTTGTAGTCATTAAATCTTTTCAAGATACCCTACACTCTTGTAAAAACCACCCAAACAATTTTTTGTTCAGAAGAAAATACACTTTTCAAGATATAAGAAGTGTAATCTTAGAAAACAATAAACTTTATAGTCACTAAATCTTTTCAAGATACCCTACACTCTTGAAAAAACCACTCAAACAATTTTTTGTTAAGAAGAAACACACTTTTCAAGATATAAGAAACGTAATCTTGGAAAACAACAGACTTTATAGTCACTAAATCTTTTCAAGATACCCTACACTCTTGTAAAAACGACCCAAACAATTTTTTGTTTAGAAGAAAACATTCTCTTCAAGATATAAGAAACGTAATCTTTTAAAGGTACCCTACTATCTTGTAAAAACCACCCAAACATTAATTGTTATGAATATTTTCAAGATACTCTACACTCTTGTAAAAACCACCCAACACAATTTCTTGTTCAGAAGAAAACCCACTTTTCAAGAAATAAACTTTTATCTTATAGAAACAAACTTTACTTTGCATTGCATTGAGGTAACGTTAACCTTTCTTGCTTCTAAAGTTAACCGTGAGCTATGCTAAAGGATCCAATGAAACTACTCAGGTGAAATCAAACATATTACAAACTAAAATATGAAAAATAAATTACTCCAAGGTTAAATATAAGCTTGTACTTGTCCTCCACCCGGAACAACAGTTGTCATCTCCGTATCTTCTTCTTTCCGGGTCAATCTCATACTCCAACGGTGAATGCAATAACGAATGACAAACAACACAATCACGATAATCGTAACCATGGTAACCGGAATAATCCATTTTCCAAAACCTTTTTCTCCTGAATTTTTTCTTCTGGTTTCCCAAAATATCTATCGTGTGTTTTTGGCGCATATGTTGGACTGATATCCATAGAAAGTTGGAGAGGACAGGGAGGGGGATAGTGGAGTAAAGAGAGAGATGACAGGGAGACAATCAGTATATGAGAATTTTTTGTTTAATGGATTGAATCTAAAATTTTAGAGATAGTATATCAGAATGATGGAAATGGTAGATACTTAGTTTATCTCTCCACTAATCCAAAGAATAACATCCTTAAATATTTGGTTAGAGCGAATATCAAACTCATACTATAAATTGCAATGTAAGATATGCAGTATTTAAAATAGAAACGTGTTTTAAGATGCGTGTTTTCTGCTCTATAATTATGTCCCTATTGAAATCAGCAACATCAAAATCTCCAACAATGAGAGCCGCAACATCAGATGTTGTACAAATATATGCCTGTTTGGCATACTTATGCCTGTTTGTTTCTGCTTTTTTTAATAATTATTTATTTTGCCTTTTTAATAATAAACAACAATCTTTATAGTCGCTAAATGTTTTCAAGATACCATACACTCTTGCAAAAAACACCCAAACAATTTTTTATTCAGAAGAAAACACACGTTTCAAGATATAAGAAATGTAATCTTATAAAACAACAAAATTTATAGTCACTAAATCTTTTCAAGATACCCTACACTTGTAAAAACCACCTAAAACATCTTTTGTTCAGAAGAAAACACACTTTTCAAGACATAAGAAACGTAATCTTAGAAAAAAACAAACTTTATAGTCACTAAATCTTTTCAAGATACCCTACAGTCTTGTAAAAACCACCCAAACCATTTTTTGTTGAGAAGAAAACACACTTTTCAAGATATAAGAAACGTAATCTTAGAAAACAAATCTTTATAGTCACTAAATCTTTTCATGGTACCCTACACTCTTGTAAAAACCACCCAACCAATTTTTGTTCAGAAGAAAACACACTTTTCAAGATATAAAAAACGTAATCTTAGAAAACAACAAACTTTGTAGTCATTAAATCTTTTCAAGATACCCTACACTCTTGTAAAAACCACCCAAACAATTTTTTGTTCAGAAGAAAATACACTTTTCAAGATATAAGAAGTGTAATCTTAGAAAACAATAAACTTTATAGTCACTAAATCTTTTCAAGATACCCTACACTCTTGAAAAAACCACTCAAACAATTTTTTGTTAAGAAGAAACACACTTTTCAAGATATAAGAAACGTAATCTTGGAAAACAACAGACTTTATAGTCACTAAATCTTTTCAAGATACCCTACACTCTTGTAAAAACGACCCAAACAATTTTTTGTTTAGAAGAAAACATTCTCTTCAAGATATAAGAAACGTAATCTTTTAAAGGTACCCTACTATCTTGTAAAAACCACCCAAACATTAATTGTTATGAATATTTTCAAGATACTCTACACTCTTGTAAAAACCACCCAACACAATTTCTTGTTCAGAAGAAAACCCACTTTTCAAGAAATAAACTTTTATCTTATAGAAACAAACTTTACTTTGCATTGCATTGAGGTAACGTTAACCTTTCTTGCTTCTAAAGTTAACCGTGAGCTATGCTAAAGGATCCAATGAAACTACTCAGGTGAAATCAAACATATTACAAACTAAAATATGAAAAATAAATTACTCCAAGGTTAAATATAAGCTTGTACTTGTCCTCCACCCGGAACAACAGTTGTCATCTCCGTATCTTCTTCTTTCCGGGTCAATCTCATACTCCAACGGTGAATGCAATAACGAATGACAAACAACACAATCACGATAATCGTAACCATGGTAACCGGAATAATCCATTTTCCAAAACCTTTTTCTCCTGAATTTTTTCTTCTGGTTTCCCAAAATATCTATCGTGTGTTTTTGGCGCATATGTTGGACTGATATCCATAGAAAGTTGGAGAGGACAGGGAGGGGGATAGTGGAGTAAAGAGAGAGATGACAGGGAGACAATCAGTATATGAGAATTTTTTGTTTAATGGATTGAATCTAAAATTTTAGAGATAGTATATCAGAATGATGGAAATGGTAGATACTTAGTTTATCTCTCCACTAATCCAAAGAATAACATCCTTAAATATTTGGTTAGAGCGAATATCAAACTCATACTATAAATTGCAATGTAAGATATGCAGTATTTAAAATAGAAACGTGTTTTAAGATGCGTGTTTTCTGCTCTATAATTATGTCCCTATTGAAATCAGCAACATCAAAATCTCCAACAATGAGAGCCGCAACATCAGATGTTGTACAAATATATGCCTGTTTGGCATACTTATGCCTGTTTGTTTCTGCTTTTTTTAATAATTATTTATTTTGCCTTTTTAATAATAAACAACAATCTTTATAGTCGCTAAATGTTTTCAAGATACCATACACTCTTGCAAAAAACACCCAAACAATTTTTTATTCAGAAGAAAACACACGTTTCAAGATATAAGAAATGTAATCTTATAAAACAACAAAATTTATAGTCACTAAATCTTTTCAAGATACCCTACACTTGTAAAAACCACCTAAAACATCTTTTGTTCAGAAGAAAACACACTTTTCAAGACATAAGAAACGTAATCTTAGAAAAAAACAAACTTTATAGTCACTAAATCTTTTCAAGATACCCTACAGTCTTGTAAAAACCACCCAAACCATTTTTTGTTGAGAAGAAAACACACTTTTCAAGATATAAGAAACGTAATCTTAGAAAACAAACAAACTTTATAGTCATTAAATCTTTTCAAGATACCCTACACTCTTGTAAAAACCACCCAAACAATTTTTTGTTCAGAAGAAAATACACTTTTCAAGATATAAGAAGTGTAATCTTAGAAAACAATAAACTTTATAGTCACTAAATCTTTTCAAGATACCCTACACTCTTGAAAAAACCACTCAAACAATTTTTTGTTAAGAAGAAACACACTTTTCAAGATATAAGAAACGTAATCTTGGAAAACAACAGACTTTATAGTCACTAAATCTTTTCAAGATACCCTACACTCTTGTAAAAACGACCCAAACAATTTTTTGTTTAGAAGAAAACATTCTCTTCAAGATATAAGAAACGTAATCTTTTAAAGGTACCCTACTATCTTGTAAAAACCACCCAAACATTAATTGTTATGAATATTTTCAAGATACTCTACACTCTTGTAAAAACCACCCAACACAATTTCTTGTTCAGAAGAAAACCCACTTTTCAAGAAATAAACTTTTATCTTATAGAAACAAACTTTACTTTGCATTGCATTGAGGTAACGTTAACCTTTCTTGCTTCTAAAGTTAACCGTGAGCTATGCTAAAGGATCCAATGAAACTACTCAGGTGAAATCAAACATATTACAAACTAAAATATGAAAAATAAATTACTCCAAGGTTAAATATAAGCTTGTACTTGTCCTCCACCCGGAACAACAGTTGTCATCTCCGTATCTTCTTCTTTCCGGGTCAATCTCATACTCCAACGGTGAATGCAATAACGAATGACAAACAACACAATCACGATAATCGTAACCATGGTAACCGGAATAATCCATTTTCCAAAACCTTTTTCTCCTGAATTTTTTCTTCTGGTTTCCCAAAATATCTATCGTGTGTTTTTGGCGCATATGTTGGACTGATATCCATAGAAAGTTGGAGAGGACAGGGAGGGGGATAGTGGAGTAAAGAGAGAGATGACAGGGAGACAATCAGTATATGAGAATTTTTTGTTTAATGGATTGAATCTAAAATTTTAGAGATAGTATATCAGAATGATGGAAATGGTAGATACTTAGTTTATCTCTCCACTAATCCAAAGAATAACATCCTTAAATATTTGGTTAGAGCGAATATCAAACTCATACTATAAATTGCAATGTAAGATATGCAGTATTTAAAATAGAAACGTGTTTTAAGATGCGTGTTTTCTGCTCTATAATTATGTCCCTATTGAAATCAGCAACATCAAAATCTCCAACAATGAGAGCCGCAACATCAGATGTTGTACAAATATATGCCTGTTTGGCATACTTATGCCTGTTTGTTTCTGCTTTTTTTAATAATTATTTATTTTGCCTTTTTAATAATAAACAACAATCTTTATAGTCGCTAAATGTTTTCAAGATACCATACACTCTTGCAAAAAACACCCAAACAATTTTTTATTCAGAAGAAAACACACGTTTCAAGATATAAGAAATGTAATCTTATAAAACAACAAAATTTATAGTCACTAAATCTTTTCAAGATACCCTACACTTGTAAAAACCACCTAAAACATCTTTTGTTCAGAAGAAAACACACTTTTCAAGACATAAGAAACGTAATCTTAGAAAAAAACAAACTTTATAGTCACTAAATCTTTTCAAGATACCCTACAGTCTTGTAAAAACCACCCAAACCATTTTTTGTTGAGAAGAAAACACACTTTTCAAGATATAAGAAACGTAATCTTAGAAAACAAATCTTTATAGTCACTAAATCTTTTCATGGTACCCTACACTCTTGTAAAAACCACCCAACCAATTTTTGTTCAGAAGAAAACACACTTTTCAAGATATAAAAAACGTAATCTTAGAAAACAACAAACTTTGTAGTCATTAAATCTTTTCAAGATACCCTACACTCTTGTAAAAACCACCCAAACAATTTTTTGTTCAGAAGAAAATACACTTTTCAAGATATAAGAAGTGTAATCTTAGAAAACAATAAACTTTATAGTCACTAAATCTTTTCAAGATACCCTACACTCTTGAAAAAACCACTCAAACAATTTTTTGTTAAGAAGAAACACACTTTTCAAGATATAAGAAACGTAATCTTGGAAAACAACAGACTTTATAGTCACTAAATCTTTTCAAGATACCCTACACTCTTGTAAAAACGACCCAAACAATTTTTTGTTTAGAAGAAAACATTCTCTTCAAGATATAAGAAACGTAATCTTTTAAAGGTACCCTACTATCTTGTAAAAACCACCCAAACATTAATTGTTATGAATATTTTCAAGATACTCTACACTCTTGTAAAAACCACCCAACACAATTTCTTGTTCAGAAGAAAACCCACTTTTCAAGAAATAAACTTTTATCTTATAGAAACAAACTTTACTTTGCATTGCATTGAGGTAACGTTAACCTTTCTTGCTTCTAAAGTTAACCGTGAGCTATGCTAAAGGATCCAATGAAACTACTCAGGTGAAATCAAACATATTACAAACTAAAATATGAAAAATAAATTACTCCAAGGTTAAATATAAGCTTGTACTTGTCCTCCACCCGGAACAACAGTTGTCATCTCCGTATCTTCTTCTTTCCGGGTCAATCTCATACTCCAACGGTGAATGCAATAACGAATGACAAACAACACAATCACGATAATCGTAACCATGGTAACCGGAATAATCCATTTTCCAAAACCTTTTTCTCCTGAATTTTTTCTTCTGGTTTCCCAAAATATCTATCGTGTGTTTTTGGCGCATATGTTGGACTGATATCCATAGAAAGTTGGAGAGGACAGGGAGGGGGATAGTGGAGTAAAGAGAGAGATGACAGGGAGACAATCAGTATATGAGAATTTTTTGTTTAATGGATTGAATCTAAAATTTTAGAGATAGTATATCAGAATGATGGAAATGGTAGATACTTAGTTTATCTCTCCACTAATCCAAAGAATAACATCCTTAAATATTTGGTTAGAGCGAATATCAAACTCATACTATAAATTGCAATGTAAGATATGCAGTATTTAAAATAGAAACGTGTTTTAAGATGCGTGTTTTCTGCTCTATAATTATGTCCCTATTGAAATCAGCAACATCAAAATCTCCAACAATGAGAGCCGCAACATCAGATGTTGTACAAATATATGCCTGTTTGGCATACTTATGCCTGTTTGTTTCTGCTTTTTTTAATAATTATTTATTTTGCCTTTTTAATAATAAACAACAATCTTTATAGTCGCTAAATGTTTTCAAGATACCATACACTCTTGCAAAAAACACCCAAACAATTTTTTATTCAGAAGAAAACACACGTTTCAAGATATAAGAAATGTAATCTTATAAAACAACAAAATTTATAGTCACTAAATCTTTTCAAGATACCCTACACTTGTAAAAACCACCTAAAACATCTTTTGTTCAGAAGAAAACACACTTTTCAAGACATAAGAAACGTAATCTTAGAAAAAAACAAACTTTATAGTCACTAAATCTTTTCAAGATACCCTACAGTCTTGTAAAAACCACCCAAACCATTTTTTGTTGAGAAGAAAACACACTTTTCAAGATATAAGAAACGTAATCTTAGAAAACAAATCTTTATAGTCACTAAATCTTTTCATGGTACCCTACACTCTTGTAAAAACCACCCAACCAATTTTTGTTCAGAAGAAAACACACTTTTCAAGATATAAAAAACGTAATCTTAGAAAACAACAAACTTTGTAGTCATTAAATCTTTTCAAGATACCCTACACTCTTGTAAAAACCACCCAAACAATTTTTTGTTCAGAAGAAAATACACTTTTCAAGATATAAGAAGTGTAATCTTAGAAAACAATAAACTTTATAGTCACTAAATCTTTTCAAGATACCCTACACTCTTGAAAAAACCACTCAAACAATTTTTTGTTAAGAAGAAACACACTTTTCAAGATATAAGAAACGTAATCTTGGAAAACAACAGACTTTATAGTCACTAAATCTTTTCAAGATACCCTACACTCTTGTAAAAACGACCCAAACAATTTTTTGTTTAGAAGAAAACATTCTCTTCAAGATATAAGAAACGTAATCTTTTAAAGGTACCCTACTATCTTGTAAAAACCACCCAAACATTAATTGTTATGAATATTTTCAAGATACTCTACACTCTTGTAAAAACCACCCAACACAATTTCTTGTTCAGAAGAAAACCCACTTTTCAAGAAATAAACTTTTATCTTATAGAAACAAACTTTACTTTGCATTGCATTGAGGTAACGTTAACCTTTCTTGCTTCTAAAGTTAACCGTGAGCTATGCTAAAGGATCCAATGAAACTACTCAGGTGAAATCAAACATATTACAAACTAAAATATGAAAAATAAATTACTCCAAGGTTAAATATAAGCTTGTACTTGTCCTCCACCCGGAACAACAGTTGTCATCTCCGTATCTTCTTCTTTCCGGGTCAATCTCATACTCCAACGGTGAATGCAATAACGAATGACAAACAACACAATCACGATAATCGTAACCATGGTAACCGGAATAATCCATTTTCCAAAACCTTTTTCTCCTGAATTTTTTCTTCTGGTTTCCCAAAATATCTATCGTGTGTTTTTGGCGCATATGTTGGACTGATATCCATAGAAAGTTGGAGAGGACAGGGAGGGGGATAGTGGAGTAAAGAGAGAGATGACAGGGAGACAATCAGTATATGAGAATTTTTTGTTTAATGGATTGAATCTAAAATTTTAGAGATAGTATATCAGAATGATGGAAATGGTAGATACTTAGTTTATCTCTCCACTAATCCAAAGAATAACATCCTTAAATATTTGGTTAGAGCGAATATCAAACTCATACTATAAATTGCAATGTAAGATATGCAGTATTTAAAATAGAAACGTGTTTTAAGATGCGTGTTTTCTGCTCTATAATTATGTCCCTATTGAAATCAGCAACATCAAAATCTCCAACAATGAGAGCCGCAACATCAGATGTTGTACAAATATATGCCTGTTTGGCATACTTATGCCTGTTTGTTTCTGCTTTTTTTAATAATTATTTATTTTGCCTTTTTAATAATAAACAACAATCTTTATAGTCGCTAAATGTTTTCAAGATACCATACACTCTTGCAAAAAACACCCAAACAATTTTTTATTCAGAAGAAAACACACGTTTCAAGATATAAGAAATGTAATCTTATAAAACAACAAAATTTATAGTCACTAAATCTTTTCAAGATACCCTACACTTGTAAAAACCACCTAAAACATCTTTTGTTCAGAAGAAAACACACTTTTCAAGACATAAGAAACGTAATCTTAGAAAAAAACAAACTTTATAGTCACTAAATCTTTTCAAGATACCCTACAGTCTTGTAAAAACCACCCAAACCATTTTTTGTTGAGAAGAAAACACACTTTTCAAGATATAAGAAACGTAATCTTAGAAAACAAATCTTTATAGTCACTAAATCTTTTCATGGTACCCTACACTCTTGTAAAAACCACCCAACCAATTTTTGTTCAGAAGAAAACACACTTTTCAAGATATAAAAAACGTAATCTTAGAAAACAACAAACTTTGTAGTCATTAAATCTTTTCAAGATACCCTACACTCTTGTAAAAACCACCCAAACAATTTTTTGTTCAGAAGAAAATACACTTTTCAAGATATAAGAAGTGTAATCTTAGAAAACAATAAACTTTATAGTCACTAAATCTTTTCAAGATACCCTACACTCTTGAAAAAACCACTCAAACAATTTTTTGTTAAGAAGAAACACACTTTTCAAGATATAAGAAACGTAATCTTGGAAAACAACAGACTTTATAGTCACTAAATCTTTTCAAGATACCCTACACTCTTGTAAAAACGACCCAAACAATTTTTTGTTTAGAAGAAAACATTCT
The DNA here is from genome assembly GCF_024323335.1 of Lathyrus oleraceus. Taxonomy (NCBI): domain Eukaryota; kingdom Viridiplantae; phylum Streptophyta; class Magnoliopsida; order Fabales; family Fabaceae; genus Lathyrus; species Lathyrus oleraceus. The sequence goes on along the minus strand of NW_026112712.1, from coordinate 43,834 downwards.
CTTCAAGATATAAGAAACGTAATCTTTTAAAGGTACCCTACTATCTTGTAAAAACCACCCAAACATTAATTGTTATGAATATTTTCAAGATACTCTACACTCTTGTAAAAACCACCCAACACAATTTCTTGTTCAGAAGAAAACCCACTTTTCAAGAAATAAACTTTTATCTTATAGAAACAAACTTTACTTTGCATTGCATTGAGGTAACGTTAACCTTTCTTGCTTCTAAAGTTAACCGTGAGCTATGCTAAAGGATCCAATGAAACTACTCAGGTGAAATCAAACATATTACAAACTAAAATATGAAAAATAAATTACTCCAAGGTTAAATATAAGCTTGTACTTGTCCTCCACCCGGAACAACAGTTGTCATCTCCGTATCTTCTTCTTTCCGGGTCAATCTCATACTCCAACGGTGAATGCAATAACGAATGACAAACAACACAATCACGATAATCGTAACCATGGTAACCGGAATAATCCATTTTCCAAAACCTTTTTCTCCTGAATTTTTTCTTCTGGTTTCCCAAAATATCTATCGTGTGTTTTTGGCGCATATGTTGGACTGATATCCATAGAAAGTTGGAGAGGACAGGGAGGGGGATAGTGGAGTAAAGAGAGAGATGACAGGGAGACAATCAGTATATGAGAATTTTTTGTTTAATGGATTGAATCTAAAATTTTAGAGATAGTATATCAGAATGATGGAAATGGTAGATACTTAGTTTATCTCTCCACTAATCCAAAGAATAACATCCTTAAATATTTGGTTAGAGCGAATATCAAACTCATACTATAAATTGCAATGTAAGATATGCAGTATTTAAAATAGAAACGTGTTTTAAGATGCGTGTTTTCTGCTCTATAATTATGTCCCTATTGAAATCAGCAACATCAAAATCTCCAACAATGAGAGCCGCAACATCAGATGTTGTACAAATATATGCCTGTTTGGCATACTTATGCCTGTTTGTTTCTGCTTTTTTTAATAATTATTTATTTTGCCTTTTTAATAATAAACAACAATCTTTATAGTCGCTAAATGTTTTCAAGATACCATACACTCTTGCAAAAAACACCCAAACAATTTTTTATTCAGAAGAAAACACACGTTTCAAGATATAAGAAATGTAATCTTATAAAACAACAAAATTTATAGTCACTAAATCTTTTCAAGATACCCTACACTTGTAAAAACCACCTAAAACATCTTTTGTTCAGAAGAAAACACACTTTTCAAGACATAAGAAACGTAATCTTAGAAAAAAACAAACTTTATAGTCACTAAATCTTTTCAAGATACCCTACAGTCTTGTAAAAACCACCCAAACCATTTTTTGTTGAGAAGAAAACACACTTTTCAAGATATAAGAAACGTAATCTTAGAAAACAAATCTTTATAGTCACTAAATCTTTTCATGGTACCCTACACTCTTGTAAAAACCACCCAACCAATTTTTGTTCAGAAGAAAACACACTTTTCAAGATATAAAAAACGTAATCTTAGAAAACAACAAACTTTGTAGTCATTAAATCTTTTCAAGATACCCTACACTCTTGTAAAAACCACCCAAACAATTTTTTGTTCAGAAGAAAATACACTTTTCAAGATATAAGAAGTGTAATCTTAGAAAACAATAAACTTTATAGTCACTAAATCTTTTCAAGATACCCTACACTCTTGAAAAAACCACTCAAACAATTTTTTGTTAAGAAGAAACACACTTTTCAAGATATAAGAAACGTAATCTTGGAAAACAACAGACTTTATAGTCACTAAATCTTTTCAAGATACCCTACACTCTTGTAAAAACGACCCAAACAATTTTTTGTTTAGAAGAAAACATTCTCTTCAAGATATAAGAAACGTAATCTTTTAAAGGTACCCTACTATCTTGTAAAAACCACCCAAACATTAATTGTTATGAATATTTTCAAGATACTCTACACTCTTGTAAAAACCACCCAACACAATTTCTTGTTCAGAAGAAAACCCACTTTTCAAGAAATAAACTTTTATCTTATAGAAACAAACTTTACTTTGCATTGCATTGAGGTAACGTTAACCTTTCTTGCTTCTAAAGTTAACCGTGAGCTATGCTAAAGGATCCAATGAAACTACTCAGGTGAAATCAAACATATTACAAACTAAAATATGAAAAATAAATTACTCCAAGGTTAAATATAAGCTTGTACTTGTCCTCCACCCGGAACAACAGTTGTCATCTCCGTATCTTCTTCTTTCCGGGTCAATCTCATACTCCAACGGTGAATGCAATAACGAATGACAAACAACACAATCACGATAATCGTAACCATGGTAACCGGAATAATCCATTTTCCAAAACCTTTTTCTCCTGAATTTTTTCTTCTGGTTTCCCAAAATATCTATCGTGTGTTTTTGGCGCATATGTTGGACTGATATCCATAGAAAGTTGGAGAGGACAGGGAGGGGGATAGTGGAGTAAAGAGAGAGATGACAGGGAGACAATCAGTATATGAGAATTTTTTGTTTAATGGATTGAATCTAAAATTTTAGAGATAGTATATCAGAATGATGGAAATGGTAGATACTTAGTTTATCTCTCCACTAATCCAAAGAATAACATCCTTAAATATTTGGTTAGAGCGAATATCAAACTCATACTATAAATTGCAATGTAAGATATGCAGTATTTAAAATAGAAACGTGTTTTAAGATGCGTGTTTTCTGCTCTATAATTATGTCCCTATTGAAATCAGCAACATCAAAATCTCCAACAATGAGAGCCGCAACATCAGATGTTGTACAAATATATGCCTGTTTGGCATACTTATGCCTGTTTGTTTCTGCTTTTTTTAATAATTATTTATTTTGCCTTTTTAATAATAAACAACAATCTTTATAGTCGCTAAATGTTTTCAAGATACCATACACTCTTGCAAAAAACACCCAAACAATTTTTTATTCAGAAGAAAACACACGTTTCAAGATATAAGAAATGTAATCTTATAAAACAACAAAATTTATAGTCACTAAATCTTTTCAAGATACCCTACACTTGTAAAAACCACCTAAAACATCTTTTGTTCAGAAGAAAACACACTTTTCAAGACATAAGAAACGTAATCTTAGAAAAAAACAAACTTTATAGTCACTAAATCTTTTCAAGATACCCTACAGTCTTGTAAAAACCACCCAAACCATTTTTTGTTGAGAAGAAAACACACTTTTCAAGATATAAGAAACGTAATCTTAGAAAACAACAAACTTTGTAGTCATTAAATCTTTTCAAGATACCCTACACTCTTGTAAAAACCACCCAAACAATTTTTTGTTCAGAAGAAAATACACTTTTCAAGATATAAGAAGTGTAATCTTAGAAAACAATAAACTTTATAGTCACTAAATCTTTTCAAGATACCCTACACTCTTGAAAAAACCACTCAAACAATTTTTTGTTAAGAAGAAACACACTTTTCAAGATATAAGAAACGTAATCTTGGAAAACAACAGACTTTATAGTCACTAAATCTTTTCAAGATACCCTACACTCTTGTAAAAACAACCCAAACAATTTTTTGTTTAGATGAAAACATTCTCTTCAAGATATAAGAAACGTAATCTTTTAAAGGTACCCTACTATCTTGTAAAAACCACCCAAACATTAATTGTTATGAATATTTTCAAGATACTCTACACTCTTGTAAAAACCACCCAACACAATTTCTTGTTCAGAAGAAAACCCACTTTTCAAGAAATAAACTTTTATCTTATAGAAACAAACTTTACTTTGCATTGCATTGAGGTAACGTTAACCTTTCTTGCTTCTAAAGTTAACCGTGAGCTATGCTAAAGGATCCAATGAAACTACTCAGGTGAAATCAAACATATTACAAACTAAAATATGAAAAATAAATTACTCCAAGGTTAAATATAAGCTTGTACTTGTCCTCCACCCGGAACAACAGTTGTCATCTCCGTATCTTCTTCTTTCCGGGTCAATCTCATACTCCAACGGTGAATGCAATAACGAATGACAAACAACACAATCACGATAATCGTAACCATGGTAACCGGAATAATCCATTTTCCAAAACCTTTTTCTCCTGAATTTTTTCTTCTGGTTTCCCAAAATATCTATCGTGTGTTTTTGGCGCATATGTTGGACTGATATCCATAGAAAGTTGGAGAGGACAGGGAGGGGGATAGTGGAGTAAAGAGAGAGATGACAGGGAGACAATCAGTATATGAGAATTTTTTGTTTAATGGATTGAATCTAAAATTTTAGAGATAGTATATCAGAATGATGGAAATGGTAGATACTTAGTTTATCTCTCCACTAATCCAAAGAATAACATCCTTAAATATTTGGTTAGAGCGAATATCAAACTCATACTATAAATTGCAATGTAAGATATGCAGTATTTAAAATAGAAACGTGTTTTAAGATGCGTGTTTTCTGCTCTATAATTATGTCCCTATTGAAATCAGCAACATCAAAATCTCCAACAATGAGAGCCGCAACATCAGATGTTGTACAAATATATGCCTGTTTGGCATACTTATGCCTGTTTGTTTCTGCTTTTTTTAATAATTATTTATTTTGCCTTTTTAATAATAAACAACAATCTTTATAGTCGCTAAATGTTTTCAAGATACCATACACTCTTGCAAAAAACACCCAAACAATTTTTTATTCAGAAGAAAACACACGTTTCAAGATATAAGAAATGTAATCTTATAAAACAACAAAATTTATAGTCACTAAATCTTTTCAAGATACCCTACACTTGTAAAAACCACCTAAAACATCTTTTGTTCAGAAGAAAACACACTTTTCAAGACATAAGAAACGTAATCTTAGAAAAAAACAAACTTTATAGTCACTAAATCTTTTCAAGATACCCTACAGTCTTGTAAAAACCACCCAAACCATTTTTTGTTGAGAAGAAAACACACTTTTCAAGATATAAGAAACGTAATCTTAGAAAACAAATCTTTATAGTCACTAAATCTTTTCATGGTACCCTACACTCTTGTAAAAACCACCCAACCAATTTTTGTTCAGAAGAAAACACACTTTTCAAGATATAAAAAACGTAATCTTAGAAAACAACAAACTTTGTAGTCATTAAATCTTTTCAAGATACCCTACACTCTTGTAAAAACCACCCAAACAATTTTTTGTTCAGAAGAAAATACACTTTTCAAGATATAAGAAGTGTAATCTTAGAAAACAATAAACTTTATAGTCACTAAATCTTTTCAAGATACCCTACACTCTTGAAAAAACCACTCAAACAATTTTTTGTTAAGAAGAAACACACTTTTCAAGATATAAGAAACGTAATCTTGGAAAACAACAGACTTTATAGTCACTAAATCTTTTCAAGATACCCTACACTCTTGTAAAAACGACCCAAACAATTTTTTGTTTAGAAGAAAACATTCTCTTCAAGATATAAGAAACGTAATCTTTTAAAGGTACCCTACTATCTTGTAAAAACCACCCAAACATTAATTGTTATGAATATTTTCAAGATACTCTACACTCTTGTAAAAACCACCCAACACAATTTCTTGTTCAGAAGAAAACCCACTTTTCAAGAAATAAACTTTTATCTTATAGAAACAAACTTTACTTTGCATTGCATTGAGGTAACGTTAACCTTTCTTGCTTCTAAAGTTAACCGTGAGCTATGCTAAAGGATCCATTGAAACTACTCAGGTGAAATCAAACATATTACAAACTAAAATATGAAAAATAAATTACTCCAAGGTTAAATATAAGCTTGTACTTGTCCTCCACCCGGAACAACAGTTGTCATCTCCGTATCTTCTTCTTTCCGGGTCAATCTCATACTCCAACGGTGAATGCAATAACGAATGACAAACAACACAATCACGATAATCGTAACCATGGTAACCGGAATAATCCATTTTCCAAAACCTTTTTCTCCTGAATTTTTTCTTCTGGTTTCCCAAAATATCTATCGTGTGTTTTTGGCGCATATGTTGGACTGATATCCATAGAAAGTTGGAGAGGACAGGGAGGGGGATAGTGGAGTAAAGAGAGAGATGACAGGGAGACAATCAGTATATGAGAATTTTTTGTTTAATGGATTGAATCTAAAATTTTAGAGATAGTATATCAGAATGATGGAAATGGTAGATACTTAGTTTATCTCTCCACTAATCCAAAGAATAACATCCTTAAATATTTGGTTAGAGCGAATATCAAACTCATACTATAAATTGCAATGTAAGATATGCAGTATTTAAAATAGAAACGTGTTTTAAGATGCGTGTTTTCTGCTCTATAATTATGTCCCTATTGAAATCAGCAACATCAAAATCTCCAACAATGAGAGCCGTAACATCAGATGTTGTACAAATATATGCCTGTTTGGCATACTTATGCCTGTTTGTTTCTGCTTTTTTTAATAATTATTTATTTTGCCTTTTTAATAATAAACAACAATCTTTATAGTCGCTAAATGTTTTCAAGATACCATACACTCTTGCAAAAAACACCCAAACAATTTTTTATTCAGAAGAAAACACACGTTTCAAGATATAAGAAATGTAATCTTATAAAACAACAAAATTTATAGTCACTAAATCTTTTCAAGATACCCTACACTTGTAAAAACCACCTAAAACATCTTTTGTTCAGAAGAAAACACACTTTTCAAGACATAAGAAACGTAATCTTAGAAAAAAACAAACTTTATAGTCACTAAATCTTTTCAAGATACCCTACAGTCTTGTAAAAACCACCCAAACCATTTTTTGTTGAGAAGAAAACACACTTTTCAAGATATAAGAAACGTAATCTTAGAAAACAAATCTTTATAGTCACTAAATCTTTTCATGGTACCCTACACTCTTGTAAAAACCACCCAACCAATTTTTGTTCAGAAGAAAACACACTTTTCAAGATATAAAAAACGTAATCTTAGAAAACAACAAACTTTGTAGTCATTAAATCTTTTCAAGATACCCTACACTCTTGTAAAAACCACCCAAACAATTTTTTGTTCAGAAGAAAATACACTTTTCAAGATATAAGAAGTGTAATCTTAGAAAACAATAAACTTTATAGTCACTAAATCTTTTCAAGATACCCTACACTCTTGAAAAAACCACTCAAACAATTTTTTGTTAAGAAGAAACACACTTTTCAAGATATAAGAAACGTAATCTTGGAAAACAACAGACTTTATAGTCACTAAATCTTTTCAAGATACCCTACACTCTTGTAAAAACGACCCAAACAATTTTTTGTTTAGAAGAAAACATTCTCTTCAAGATATAAGAAACGTAATCTTTTAAAGGTACCCTACTATCTTGTAAAAACCACCCAAACATTAATTGTTATGAATATTTTCAAGATACTCTACACTCTTGTAAAAACCACCCAACACAATTTCTTGTTCAGAAGAAAACCCACTTTTCAAGAAATAAACTTTTATCTTATAGAAACAAACTTTACTTTGCATTGCATTGAGGTAACGTTAACCTTTCTTGCTTCTAAAGTTAACCGTGAGCTATGCTAAAGGATCCATTGAAACTACTCAGGTGAAATCAAACATATTACAAACTAAAATATGAAAAATAAATTACTCCAAGGTTAAATATAAGCTTGTACTTGTCCTCCACCCGGAACAACAGTTGTCATCTCCGTATCTTCTTCTTTCCGGGTCAATCTCATACTCCAACGGTGAATGCAATAACGAATGACAAACAACACAATCACGATAATCGTAACCATGGTAACCGGAATAATCCATTTTCCAAAACCTTTTTCTCCTGAATTTTTTCTTCTGGTTTCCCAAAATATCTATCGTGTGTTTTTGGCGCATATGTTGGACTGATATCCATAGAAAGTTGGAGAGGACAGGGAGGGGGATAGTGGAGTAAAGAGAGAGATGACAGGGAGACAATCAGTATATGAGAATTTTTTGTTTAATGGATTGAATCTAAAATTTTAGAGATAGTATATCAGAATGATGGAAATGGTAGATACTTAGTTTATCTCTCCACTAATCCAAAGAATAACATCCTTAAATATTTGGTTAGAGCGAATATCAAACTCATACTATAAATTGCAATGTAAGATATGCAGTATTTAAAATAGAAACGTGTTTTAAGATGCGTGTTTTCTGCTCTATAATTATGTCCCTATTGAAATCAGCAACATCAAAATCTCCAACAATGAGAGCCGCAACATCAGATGTTGTACAAATATATGCCTGTTTGGCATACTTATGCCTGTTTGTTTCTGCTTTTTTTAATAATTATTTATTTTGCCTTTTTAATAATAAACAACAATCTTTATAGTCGCTAAATGTTTTCAAGATACCATACACTCTTGCAAAAAACACCCAAACAATTTTTTATTCAGAAGAAAACACACGTTTCAAGATATAAGAAATGTAATCTTATAAAACAACAAAATTTATAGTCACTAAATCTTTTCAAGATACCCTACACTTGTAAAAACCACCTAAAACATCTTTTGTTCAGAAGAAAACACACTTTTCAAGACATAAGAAACGTAATCTTAGAAAAAAACAAACTTTATAGTCACTAAATCTTTTCAAGATACCCTACAGTCTTGTAAAAACCACCCAAACCATTTTTTGTTGAGAAGAAAACACACTTTTCAAGATATAAGAAACGTAATCTTAGAAAACAAATCTTTATAGTCACTAAATCTTTTCATGGTACCCTACACTCTTGTAAAAACCACCCAACCAATTTTTGTTCAGAAGAAAACACACTTTTCAAGATATAAAAAACGTAATCTTAGAAAACAACAAACTTTGTAGTCATTAAATCTTTTCAAGATACCCTACACTCTTGTAAAAACCACCCAAACAATTTTTTGTTCAGAAGAAAATACACTTTTCAAGATATAAGAAGTGTAATCTTAGAAAACAATAAACTTTATAGTCACTAAATCTTTTCAAGATACCCTACACTCTTGAAAAAACCACTCAAACAATTTTTTGTTAAGAAGAAACACACTTTTCAAGATATAAGAAACGTAATCTTGGAAAACAACAGACTTTATAGTCACTAAATCTTTTCAAGATACCCTACACTCTTGTAAAAACGACCCAAACAATTTTTTGTTTAGAAGAAAACATTCTCTTCAAGATATAAGAAACGTAATCTTTTAAAGGTACCCTACTATCTTGTAAAAACCACCCAAACATTAATTGTTATGAATATTTTCAAGATACTCTACACTCTTGTAAAAACCACCCAACACAATTTCTTGTTCAGAAGAAAACCCACTTTTCAAGAAATAAACTTTTATCTTATAGAAACAAACTTTACTTTGCATTGCATTGAGGTAACGTTAACCTTTCTTGCTTCTAAAGTTAACCGTGAGCTATGCTAAAGGATCCATTGAAACTACTCAGGTGAAATCAAACATATTACAAACTAAAATATGAAAAATAAATTACTCCAAGGTTAAATATAAGCTTGTACTTGTCCTCCACCCGGAACAACAGTTGTCATCTCCGTATCTTCTTCTTTCCGGGTCAATCTCATACTCCAACGGTGAATGCAATAACGAATGACAAACAACACAATCACGATAATCGTAACCATGGTAACCGGAATAATCCATTTTCCAAAACCTTTTTCTCCTGAATTTTTTCTTCTGGTTTCCCAAAATATCTATCGTGTGTTTTTGGCGCATATGTTGGACTGATATCCATAGAAAGTTGGAGAGGACAGGGAGGGGGATAGTGGAGTAAAGAGAGAGATGACAGGGAGACAATCAGTATATGAGAATTTTTTGTTTAATGGATTGAATCTAAAATTTTAGAGATAGTATATCAGAATGATGGAAATGGTAGATACTTAGTTTATCTCTCCACTAATCCAAAGAATAACATCCTTAAATATTTGGTTAGAGCGAATATCAAACTCATACTATAAATTGCAATGTAAGATATGCAGTATTTAAAATAGAAACGTGTTTTAAGATGCGTGTTTTCTGCTCTATAATTATGTCCCTATTGAAATCAGCAACATCAAAATCTCCAACAATGAGAGCCGCAACATCAGATGTTGTACAAATATATGCCTGTTTGGCATACTTATGCCTGTTTGTTTCTGCTTTTTTTAATAATTATTTATTTTGCCTTTTTAATAATAAACAACAATCTTTATAGTCGCTAAATGTTTTCAAGATACCATACACTCTTGCAAAAAACACCCAAACAATTTTTTATTCAGAAGAAAACACACGTTTCAAGATATAAGAAATGTAATCTTATAAAACAACAAAATTTATAGTCACTAAATCTTTTCAAGATACCCTACACTTGTAAAAACCACCTAAAACATCTTTTGTTCAGAAGAAAACACACTTTTCAAGACATAAGAAACGTAATCTTAGAAAAAAACAAACTTTATAGTCACTAAATCTTTTCAAGATACCCTACAGTCTTGTAAAAACCACCCAAACCATTTTTTGTTGAGAAGAAAACACACTTTTCAAGATATAAGAAACGTAATCTTAGAAAACAAATCTTTATAGTCACTAAATCTTTTCATGGTACCCTACACTCTTGTAAAAACCACCCAACCAATTTTTGTTCAGAAGAAAACACACTTTTCAAGATATAAAAAACGTAATCTTAGAAAACAACAAACTTTGTAGTCATTAAATCTTTTCAAGATACCCTACACTCTTGTAAAAACCACCCAAACAATTTTTTGTTCAGAAGAAAATACACTTTTCAAGATATAAGAAGTGTAATCTTAGAAAACAATAAACTTTATAGTCACTAAATCTTTTCAAGATACCCTACACTCTTGAAAAAACCACTCAAACAATTTTTTGTTAAGAAGAAACACACTTTTCAAGATATAAGAAACGTAATCTTGGAAAACAACAGACTTTATAGTCACTAAATCTTTTCAAGATACCCTACACTCTTGTAAAAACGACCCAAACAATTTTTTGTTTAGAAGAAAACATTCTCTTCAAGATATAAGAAACGTAATCTTTTAAAGGTACCCTACTATCTTGTAAAAACCACCCAAACATTAATTGTTATGAATATTTTCAAGATACTCTACACTCTTGTAAAAACCACCCAACACAATTTCTTGTTCAGAAGAAAACCCACTTTTCAAGAAATAAACTTTTATCTTATAGAAACAAACTTTACTTTGCATTGCATTGAGGTAACGTTAACCTTTCTTGCTTCTAAAGTTAACCGTGAGCTATGCTAAAGGATCCATTGAAACTACTCAGGTGAAATCAAACATATTACAAACTAAAATATGAAAAATAAATTACTCCAAGGTTAAATATAAGCTTGTACTTGTCCTCCACCCGGAACAACAGTTGTCATCTCCGTATCTTCTTCTTTCCGGGTCAATCTCATACTCCAACGGTGAATGCAATAACGAATGACAAACAACACAATCACGATAATCGTAACCATGGTAACCGGAATAATCCATTTTCCAAAACCTTTTTCTCCTGAATTTTTTCTTCTGGTTTCCCAAAATATCTATCGTGTGTTTTTGGCGCATATGTTGGACTGATATCCATAGAAAGTTGGAGAGGACAGGGAGGGGGATAGTGGAGTAAAGAGAGAGATGACAGGGAGACAATCAGTATATGAGAATTTTTTGTTTAATGGATTGAATCTAAAATTTTAGAGATAGTATATCAGAATGATGGAAATGGTAGATACTTAGTTTATCTCTCCACTAATCCAAAGAATAACATCCTTAAATATTTGGTTAGAGCGAATATCAAACTCATACTATAAATTGCAATGTAAGATATGCAGTATTTAAAATAGAAACGTGTTTTAAGATGCGTGTTTTCTGCTCTATAATTATGTCCCTATTGAAATCAGCAACATCAAAATCTCCAACAATGAGAGCCGCAACATCAGATGTTGTACAAATATATGCCTGTTTGGCATACTTATGCCTGTTTGTTTCTGCTTTTTTTAATAATTATTTATTTTGCCTTTTTAATAATAAACAACAATCTTTATAGTCGCTAAATGTTTTCAAGATACCATACACTCTTGCAAAAAACACCCAAACAATTTTTTATTCAGAAGAAAACACACGTTTCAAGATATAAGAAATGTAATCTTATAAAACAACAAAATTTATAGTCACTAAATCTTTTCAAGATACCCTACACTTGTAAAAACCACCTAAAACATCTTTTGTTCAGAAGAAAACACACTTTTCAAGACATAAGAAACGTAATCTTAGAAAAAAACAAACTTTATAGTCACTAAATCTTTTCAAGATACCCTACAGTCTTGTAAAAACCACCCAAACCATTTTTTGTTGAGAAGAAAACACACTTTTCAAGATATAAGAAACGTAATCTTAGAAAACAAATCTTTATAGTCACTAAATCTTTTCATGGTACCCTACACTCTTGTAAAAACCACCCAACCAATTTTTGTTCAGAAGAAAACACACTTTTCAAGATATAAAAAACGTAATCTTAGAAAACAACAAACTTTGTAGTCATTAAATCTTTTCAAGATACCCTACACTCTTGTAAAAACCACCCAAACAATTTTTTGTTCAGAAGAAAATACACTTTTCAAGATATAAGAAGTGTAATCTTAGAAAACAATAAACTTTATAGTCACTAAATCTTTTCAAGATACCCTACACTCTTGAAAAAACCACTCAAACAATTTTTTGTTAAGAAGAAACACACTTTTCAAGATATAAGAAACGTAATCTTGGAAAACAACAGACTTTATAGTCACTAAATCTTTTCAAGATACCCTACACTCTTGTAAAAACGACCCAAACAATTTTTTGTTTAGAAGAAAACATTCTCTTCAAGATATAAGAAACGTAATCTTTTAAAGGTACCCTACTATCTTGTAAAAACCACCCAAACATTAATTGTTATGAATATTTTCAAGATACTCTACACTCTTGTAAAAACCACCCAACACAATTTCTTGTTCAGAAGAAAACCCACTTTTCAAGAAATAAACTTTTATCTTATAGAAACAAACTTTACTTTGCATTGCATTGAGGTAACGTTAACCTTTCTTGCTTCTAAAGTTAACCGTGAGCTATGCTAAAGGATCCATTGAAACTACTCAGGTGAAATCAAACATATTACAAACTAAAATTTGAAAAATAAATTACTCCAAGGTTAAATATAAGCTTGTACTTGTCCTCCACCCGGAACAACAGTTGTCATCTCCGTATCTTCTTCTTTTCGGGTCAATCTCATACTCCAACGGTGAATGCAATAACGAATGACAAACAACACAATCACGATAATCGTAACCATGGTAACCGGAATAATCCATTTTCCAAAACCTTTTTCTCCTGAATTTTTTCTTCTGGTTTCCCAAAATATCTATCGTGTGTTTTTGGCACATATGTTGGACTGATATCCATAGAAAGTTGGAGAGGACAGGGAGGGGGATAGTGGAGTAAAGAGAGAGATGACAGGGAGACAATCAGTATATGAGAATTTTTTGTTTAATGGATTGAATCTAAAATTTTAGAGATAGTATATCAGAATGATGGAAATGGTAGATACTTAGTTTATCTCTCCACTAATCCAAAGAATAACATCCTTAAATATTTGGTTAGAGCGAATATCAAACTCATACTATAAATTGCAATGTAAGATATGCAGTATTTAAAATAGAAACGTGTTTTAAGATGCGTGTTTTCTGCTCTATAATTATGTCCCTATTGAAATCAGCAACATCAAAATCTCCAACAATGAGAGCCGCAACATCAGATGTTGTACAAATATATGCCTGTTTGGCATACTTATGCCTGTTTGTTTCTGCTTTTTTTAATAATTATTTATTTTGCCTTTTTAATAATAAACAACAATCTTTATAGTCGCTAAATGTTTTCAAGATACCATACACTCTTGCAAAAAACACCCAAACAATTTTTTATTCAGAAGAAAACACACGTTTCAAGATATAAGAAATGTAATCTTATAAAACAACAAAATTTATAGTCACTAAATCTTTTCAAGATACCCTACACTTGTAAAAACCACCTAAAACATCTTTTGTTCAGAAGAAAACACACTTTTCAAGACATAAGAAACGTAATCTTAGAAAAAAAACAAACTTTATAGTCACTAAATCTTTTCAAGATACCCTACAGTCTTGTAAAAACCACCCAAACCATTTTTTGTTGAGAAGAAAACACACTTTTCAAGATATAAGAAACGTAATCTTAGAAAAAAACAAACTTTATAGTCACTAAATCTTTTCATGGTACCCTACACTCTTGTAAAAACCACCCAACCAATTTTTGTTCAGAAGAAAACACACTTTTCAAGATATAAAAAACGTAATCTTAGAAAACAACAAACTTTGTAGTCATTAAATCTTTTCAAGATACCCTACACTCTTGTAAAAACCACCCAAACAATTTTTTGTTCAGAAGAAAATACACTTTTCAAGATATAAGAAGTGTAATCTTAGAAAACAATAAACTTTATAGTCACTAAATCTTTTCAAGATACCCTACACTCTTGAAAAAACCACTCAAACAATTTTTTGTTAAGAAGAAACACACTTTTCAAGATATAAGAAACGTAATCTTGGAAAACAACAGACTTTATAGTCACTAAATCTTTTCAAGATACCCTACACTCTTGTAAAAACGACCCAAACAATTTTTTGTTTAGAAGAAAACATTCTCTTCAAGATATAAGAAACGTAATCTTTTAAAGGTACCCTACTATCTTGTAAAAACCACCCAAACATTAATTGTTATGAATATTTTCAAGATACTCTACACTCTTGTAAAAACCACCCAACACAATTTCTTGTTCAGAAGAAAACCCACTTTTCAAGAAATAAACTTTTATCTTATAGAAACAAACTTTACTTTGCATTGCATTGAGGTAACGTTAACCTTTCTTGCTTCTAAAGTTAACCGTGAGCTATGCTAAAGGATCCAATGAAACTACTCAGGTGAAATCAAACATATTACAAACAAAAATCTGAAAAATAAATTACTCCAAGGTTAAATATAAGCTTGTACTTGTCCTCCACCCGGAACAACAGTTGTCATCTCCGTATCTTCTTCTTTCCGGGTCAATCTCATACTCCAACGGTGAATGCAATAACGAATGACAAACAACACAATCACGATAATCGTAACCATGGTAACCGGAATAATCCATTTTCCAAAACCTTTTTCTCCTGAATTTTTTCTTCTGGTTTCCCAAAATATCTATCGTGTGTTTTTGGCGCATATGTCGGACTGATATCCATAGAAAGTTGGAGAGGACAGGGAGGGGGATAGTGGAGTAAAGAGAGAGATGACAGGGAGACAATCAGTATATGAGAATTTTTTGTTTAATGGATTGAATCTAAAATTTTAGAGATAGTATATCAGAATGATGGAAATGGTAGATACTTAGTTTATCTCTCCACTAATCCAAAGAATAACATCCTTAAATATTTGGTTAGAGCGAATATCAAACTCATACTATAAATGGCAATGTAAGATATGCAGTATTTAAAATAGAAACGTGTTTTAAGATGCGTGTTTTCTGCTCTATAATTATGTCCCTATTGAAATCAGCAACATCAAAATCTCCAACAATAAGAGCCACAACATCAGATGTTGTACAAATATATGCCTATTTGGCATACTTATGCCTGTTTGTTTCTGCTTTTTTTAATAATTATTTATTTTTCCTTTTTAATAATAAACAACAATCTTTATAGTCGCTAAATGTTTTCAAGATACCATACACTCTTGCAAAAAACACCCAAACAATTTTTTATTCAGAAGAAAACACACGTTTCAAGATATAAGAAATGTAATCTTATAAAACAACAAAATTTATAGTCACTAAATCTTTTCAAGATACCCTACACTTGTAAAAATCACCTAAAACATTTTTTGTTCAGAAGAAAACACACTTTTCAAGACATAAGAAACGTAATCTTAGAAAAAAACAAACTTTATAGTCACTAAATCTTTTCAAGATACCCTACAGTCTTGTAAAAACCACCCAAACCATTTTTTGTTGAGAAGAAAACACACTTTTCAAGATATAAGAAACGTAATCTTAGAAAACAAATCTTTATAGTCACTAAATCTTTTCATGGTACCCTACACTCTTGTAAAAACCACCCAACCAATTTTTGTTCAGAAGAAAACACACTTTTCAAGATATAAAAAACGTAATCTTAGAAAACAACAAACTTTGTAGTCATTAAATCTTTTCAAGATACCCTACACTCTTGTAAAAACCACCCAAACAATTTTTTGTTTAGAAGAAAATACACTTTTCAAGATATAAGAAGTGTAATCTTAAAAAACAATAAACTTTATAGTCACTAAATCTTTTCAAGATACTCTACACTCTTGAAAAAACCACTCAAACAATTTTTTGTTAAGAAGAAACACACTTTTCAAGATATAAGAAACGTAATCTTAGAAAACAACAGACTTTATAGTCACTAAATCTTTTCAAGATACCCTACACTCTTGTAAAAACGACCCAAACAATTTTTTGTTTAGAAGAAAACATTCTCTTCAAGATATAAGAACCGTAATCTTTTAAAGGTACCCTACTATCTTGTAAAAACCACCCAAACATTAATTGTTATGAATATTTTCAAGATACTCTACACTCTTGTAAAAACCACCCAACACAATTTCTTGTTCAGAAGAAAACCCACTTTCAAGAAATAAACTTTTATCTTATAGAAACAAACTTTACTTTGCATTGCATTAAGGTAACGTTAACATTTCTAGCTTCTAAAGTTAACCGTGAGCTATGCTAAAGGATCCAATGAAACTACTCAGGTGAAATCAAACATATTACAAACAAAAATCTGAAAAATAAATTACTCCAATGTTAAATATCAGCTTGTACTTGTCCTCCACCCGGAACAACAGTTGTCATCTCCGCCTCTTCTTCTTTCTGGGTCAATCTCATACTCCAACGGTGACTACAATAACGAATGACAAACAACACAATCACGATAATCGTAACCATGGTAACCAGAATAATCCATTTTCCAAAACCTTTTTCGCCTGAATTTTTTCTTCTGGTTTCCCAAAATTTCTATCGTGTGTTTTTGGCGCATATGTTGGACGGATATCCATAGAAAGTTGGAGAGGACAGGGAGGGGGATAGTGGAGTAAAGAGAGAGATGACATGGAGACAATCAGTATATGAGAATTTTTTGTTTAATGGATTGAATCTAAAATTTTAGAGATAGTATATCAGAATGATAGAAATGGTAGATACTTAGTTTATCTCTCCACTAATCCAAAGAATAACATCCTTAAATATTTGGTTAAAGCGAATCTCAAACTCATACTATAAATTGCAATGTAAGATATGCAGTATTTAAAATAGAAACGTGTTTTAAGATGCTTGTTTTCTGCTCTATAATTATGTCCCTATTGAAATCAGCAACATCAAAATCTCCAACAATAAGAGTCGCAACATCAGATGTTGTACAAATATATGCCTTCTTCCATCACACCCTATTTTTCCTATAATTCTCAGTTTCATATTTGACATATCATTTGTCTTAAGTTTGTCACGAACCATCCTATAAAGTTTTGCATATGAATTGTATTCATCAAACATTTGTTTTATGTCTTCAAGGATTGATGAGTTCAATTCTGAAATCTCTTTATCCAGTCTATAGGAAAAAATAAAATAAAAAACAAATAAAAATATATTTACAGTCATAAATTTTCAAAAAATAGTATATTTATTATTAAATATTATTTAGGTATAAATAAATAAAAACAAATGTACCCGACAACAAACATTCGATTTTCTATTTCCCATTTGATGATAATTGTCACCACTGATGATAAAGATGGGTGGGGCATTGCCATTGTTGACAAAAATGTTGATTTTTCCACCCAATGAAGTAAATGAAAACATAATGTTAAAATATCTAATATGATCCAAAAAATATTTGCTTCTTTTATCTTTCTTATGAAACAAATACATTAAAAGATCTGGGGGACGCTTTAATTTTGGAAGTTCAATTTTTCTCTGACCACAACATAAAGAAAACTTTGGAGTGGTTGGATTGTAGTGTTTTTGAACTCGTTCATCATACCACATAATTGCTCCACAATTATGACTTTTGAAGAAAGATCACCAATATCCCAATAATATAATACAAAGAATACTTAGAACATGAGAATAGCATAATAGATTTCAAAAATAATTTAATATGAATTTATAAAAGTATACCTTGATTTGAATCATTAGTTTAGCCCGTGTTTCGTAAGGTAAGTTCACCTTCTTGCATACCAGTGAATCACATCCGACTCATTTTTTTACAAAGTTAAAATACTATGATTCACTCGAGTATGTTAAATGTTTATGTAATATAATGATTCAGTCCATTGGTTTGAACTTGAAGTCATTGACATCTTCATTATCTTTATCAGTTTCTTCAATTGTCGGTAGTTCATGACCTCCTCCTTCCATTCTTTTATCATTTGAGCATCTAACTCCGTTGCAAACTTCACCATTTCAAATACATAAGAGAAGAGAAGAGCCGAATCGGGAAACAGTATAGAGAGAAGAATGGTGGAATCCGTAGAAATAAACGATTTGAAATTCACCTCTGCTATGACATTATCACTTGTGGTTTTTGGCGTGTAAGACTGTTTTTATAACTTTATGTATTTGGCATACTTATACCTGCTTGTTTTTGCTTTTTTTTAATAATTATTTATTTTACCTTTACAATAAAAAAATAACAATTATAGTCCCAAAATAAGTTTGGCTACAAAAATTAATGTCGTATACTAGTAGTAATTTAATGTCTATTATCTCCTTAGTGAATCACATCTGACTCATTTTTTTACAAAATTAAAATACTATGATTCACTCGAATATATTAAATGTATATGTAATATAATGACTCAGTCCATTGGTTTGAACTTGAAGTCATTAACATCTTCATTATCTTTATCAGTTTCTTCAATTGTCGGTAGTTCATGAACTCCTACTTCCACTCTTTTATCATTTGAGCATTTAACTCCTTTGCAAACTTCACCATTACAAATCGAGAAGAGAAGAGAAGAGACGAACTGAGGAACAGTACAGAGAGAAGAATGGTGGAATCCATAGAAATAAATGATTTGGAATTCACCTCTGTTATGACATTGTCACTTGTGGTTTTTGGCGTGTGACACTGTTTTTAAAACGTTCGGTATTTGGCATACTTATGCCTGTTTGTTTCTGCTTTTTTTAATAATTATTTATTTTGCCTTTTTAATAATAAACAACAATCTTTATAGTCGCTAAATGTTTTCAAGATACCATACACTCTTGCAAAAAACACCCAAACAATTTTTTATTCAGAAGAAAACACACGTTTCAAGATATAAGAAATGTAATCTTATAAAACAACAAAATTTATAGTCACTAAATCTTTTCAAGATACCCTACACTTGTAAAAACCACCTAAAACATTTTTTGTTCAGAAGAAAACACACTTTTCAAGACATAAGAAACGTAATCTTAGAAAAAAACAAACTTTATAGTCACTAAATCTTTTCAAGATACCCTACAGTCTTGTAAAAACCACCCAAACCATTTTTTGTTGAGAAGAAAACACACTTTTCAAGATATAAGAAACGTAATCTTAGAAAACAAATCTTTATAGTCACTAAATCTTTTCATGGTACCCTACACTCTTGTAAAAACCACCCAACCAATTTTTGTTCAGAAGAAAACACACTTTTCAAGATATAAAAAACGTAATCTTAGAAAATAACAAACTTTATAGTCATTAATTCTTTTAAAGATACCCTACACTCTTGTAAAAACCACCCAAACAATTTTTTGTTCAGAAGAAAATACACTTTTCAATATATAAGAAGTGTAATCTTAGAAAACAATAAACTTTATAGTCACTAAATCTTTTCAAGATACCCTACACTCTTGAAAAAACCACTCAAACAATTTTTTATTAAGAAGAAACACACTTTTCAAGATATAAGAAACGTAATCTTTGAAAACAACAGACTTTATAGTCACTAAATCTTTTCATGATACCCTACACTCTTGTAAAAACCACCCAACCAATTTTTGTTCAGAAGAAAACACACTTTTCAAGATATAAAAAACGTAATCTTAGAAAACAACAATCTTTATAGTCGCTAAATCTTTTCAAGATACCCTACACTCTTGTAAAGACCACCCAAACAATTTTTTGTTTGGAAGAAAACACACGTTTCAAGATATAAGAAATGTAATCTTATAAAACAACAAACTTTATAGTCACTAAATCTTTTCAAGATACCCTACACTTGTAAAAACAACCTAAAACATTTTTTGTTCAGAAGAAAACACACTTTTCAAGACATAAGAAACGTAATCTTAGAAAACAACAAACTTTATAGTCACTAAATCTTTTCAAGATACCTTACACTCTTGTAAAAACCATTTTCCAAACAATTTTTGGTTGAGAAGAAAACACACTTTTCAAGATATAAGAAACGTAATCTTAGAAAACAAATCTTTATAGTCACTAAATCTTTTCATGATATCCTACATTCTTGTAAAAACCACCCAACCAATTTTTGTTCAGAAGAAAACACACTTTTCAAGATATAAAAAACGTAATCTTAGAAAACAACAAACTTTGTAGTCATTAAATCTTTTCAAGATACCCTACACTTCTGTAAAAACCACCCAAACAATTTTTTGTTTAGAAGAAAATACACTTTTCAAGATATAAGAAGTGTAATCTTAGAAAACAATAAACTTTATAGTCACTAAATCTTTTCAAGATACCCTACACTCTTGAAAATACCACTCAAACAATTTTTTGTTAAGAAGAAACACACTTTTCAAGATATAAGAAACGTAATCTTTGAAAACAACAGACTTTATAGTCACTAAATCTTTTCAAGATACCCTACAGTCTTGTAAAAACGACTCAAACAATTTTTTGTTTAGAAGAAAACATTCTCTTCAAGATATAAGAACCGTAATCTTTTAAAGGTACCCTACTATCTTGTAAAAACCACCCAAACATTAATTGTTATGAATATTTTCAAGATACTCTACACTCTTGTAAAAACCACCCAACACAATTTCTTGTTCAGAAGAAAACCCACTTTTCAAGAAATAAACTTTTATCTTATAGAAACAAACTTTACTTTGCATTGCATTGAGGTAACGTTAACATTTCTAACTTCTAAAGTTAACTGTGAGCTATGCTAAAGGATCCAATGAAACTACTCAGGTGAAATCAAACATATTACAAACAAAAATCTGAAAAATAAATTACTCCAATGTTAAATATCAACTTGTACTTGTCCTCCACAAGGAACAACAGTTGTCATCTGCGCCTCTTCTTCTTTCCGGGTCAATCTCATACTCCAACGGTGAATGCAATAACGAATGACAAACAACACAATCACGATAATCGTAACCATGGTAACCGGAATAATCAATTCTCCAAAACCTTTTTCGCCTGAATTTTTTCTTCTGGTTTCCCAAAATATCTATCGTGTGTTTTTGGCGCATATGTTGGACGGATATCCATAGAAAGCTGGAGAGGACATGGAGGGGGATAGTGGAGTAAAGAGAGAGATGACAGGGAGACAGTCAGTATATGAGATTTGTTTGTTTAATGGATTGAATCTAAAATTTTAGAGATAGTATATCAGAATGATGGAAATGGTAGATACTTAGTTTATCTCTCCACTAATCCAAAGAATAACATCCTTAAATATTTGGTTAGAGCGAATATCAAACTCATACTATAAATTGCAATGTAAGATATGCAGTATTTAAAATAGAAACGTGTTTTAAGATGCGTGTTTTCTGCTCTATAATTATGTCCCTATTGAAATCAGCAACATCAAAATCTCCAACAAAAAGATCCGCAACATCAGATGTTGTACAAATATATGCCTTCTTCCATCACACCCTATTTTTCCTATAATTCTCAGTTTCATAGTTGACATATCATTTGTCTCAAGTTTGTCACGAACCATCCTATAAAGTTTTACATATGAATTGTATTCATCAAACATTTGTTTTATGTCTTCAAGGATTGATGAGTTCAATTCTGAAATCTCTTTATCCAGTCTATAGGAAAAAATAAAATAAAAAACAAATAAAAATTATTTACAGTGATAAATTTTCAAAAAATAGTATATTTATTATTAAATATTATTTAGGTATAAATAAATAAAAACAAATGTACCCGACAACAAACATTCGATTTTCTATTTCCCATTTGATGATAATTGTCACCACTGATGATAAAGATGGGTGGGGCATTGCCATTGTTGACAAAAATGTTGATTTTTCCACCCAATGAAGTAAATGAAAACATAATGTTAAAATATATAATATGATCCAAAAAATATTTGCTTCTTTTATCTTTCTTATGAAACAAATACATTAAAAGATCTGGGGGACGCTTTAATTTTGGAAGTTCAATTTTTCTCTGACTACAACATAAAGAAAACTTTGGAGTGGTTGGATTGTAGTGTTTTTGAACTCGTTCATCATACCACATAATTGCTCCACAATTATGACTTTTGTAGAAAGATCACCAATATCCCAATAATATAATACAAAGAATACTTAGAACATGAGAATAGTATAATAGATTTCAAAAATAATTTAATATGAATTTATAAAAGTATACCTTGATTTGAATCATTAGTTGAGCCCGTGTTTCGTAAGGTAAGTTCACCTTCTTGCATACCATCGTGAACATCATGTTCAAATTCAATTGCTGGAATTCATTAGAATCAAATTTAAATATCAATAAATAAACCACATATGATTTAGAGAAATATGCAAATAGTTTGTTTAACACACATACAATTAATAACTTATTAAAATACAATCATCATTCAGGTCTAAGTCGTTATTCACATAATTCACATCATTTGGATTTAACGATTCATATTTGTGCATGGGTTCCTCAAGATCTAAAAAATGAATTAAATGAAATAATTCAATTAAAAAATATTTCAACATTAATATTAATAATAAAGTTAATAAAGTATATTTTGACACCATAAATTTTATAATAATACCTTTATCGATGTCTAATAACTAATTAATTGAGACCTGATTTTCATCTTGATGAGTTGACTCTGCGACACAAAAATTAAAAAATTAATTTATGAGAGATAATATATAAATAACTATACATGCACGCGCACGCGCGCGCATATCTATATATATATATATATATATATATATATATATATATATATATATATATATATATATATATATATATATATATATATACATATATTTATTGGTATTTGGCTACAGCCATAGTGATTAACCTTATTCGGGACCTAATTGGAAACAAATACACCCACTTATTTCATGTTCCTGTCGCTATGGCAATACCATTTTATATCGGAAGTTATTACACCATCGATATGTGTGTTGGAAGTTTGATAATGTTTGTTTGGAAGATTCGTGATAAGACTAAAGCTGATGTATTTAGGTTTGCTGTTGCTTCTGGTTTAATTTGCGGAGATGGAATTTAGTCAATTCCCAATTCTTTTCTTGCTTTTTCTGAAGTGAAGCCACCTATATGCGTGAAGTTTTTATCTATAGATGAAAATTCTATATATATTAGATTCTGAAGAAGTGTAAGTTGAAAGCAAATATATTATTTTAGCCATATTCCACTGGTTCTGGCTAAGTATTAGGTCAAATATTCCCATCGTGTATGTGATTTATGTTCTTCAACTGATCTATTTGTTATAAAATTACATACTTTACAAATTGATATATATGTTTCTTATGCGCACTTTCAAATTCTAATGGTTAATGATTTTTAGAACGTGCATTATACTAAATGAGTTTGGGTACAAAACTTAATGTCGTATACTAGTAGTAATTTAATGGCTATTATCTCAGTGAATCACATCCGACTCATTTTTTTACAAAATTAAAATACTATGATTCAGTCGAGTATGTTAAATGTTTATGTAATATAATGATTCAGTCCATTGGTTTGAACTTGAAGTCATTGACATCTTCATTATCTTTATCAGTTTCTTCAATTGTCGGTAGTTCATGACCTCCTCCTTCCATTCTTTTATCATTTGAGCATCTAACTCCGTTGCAAACTTCACCATTACAAATACATAAGAGAAGAGAAGAGCCGAATCGGGAAACAGTATAGAGAGAAGAATGGTGGAATCCATAGAAATAAATGATTTGAAATTCACCTCTGTTATGACATTATCACTTGTGGTTTTTGGCGTGTAAGACTGTTTTTAAAACTTTATGTATTTGGCATACTTATACCTGCTTGTTTTTTCTTTTTTTTTAATAATTAATTATTTTACCTTTTCAATAAAAAAATAACAATTATAGTCCTAAAATAAGTTTGGCTACAAAAATTAATGTCGTATACTAGTAGTAACTTAATGTCTATTATCTCCATAGTGAATCACATCCGACTCATTTTTTTACAAAACTAAAATACTATGATTCACTCGAGTATGTTAAATGTATATGTAATATAATGATTCAGTCCATTGGTTTGAACTTGAAGTCATTAACATCTTCATTATCTTTATCAGTTTCTTCAATTGTCGGTAGTTCATGAACTCCTCCTTCCACTCTTTTATCATTTGAGCCACTAACTCCTTTGCAAACTTCACCATTACAAATCGAGAAGAGAAGAGAAGAGACGAACTGAGGAACAGTATAGAGAGAAGAATGGTGGAATCCATAGAAATAAATGATTTGGAATTCACCTCTGTTATGACATTGTCACTTGTGGTTCTTGGCGTGTGCGACTGCTTTTAAAAGGTTCAGTATTTGGCATACTTATGCCTGTTTGTTTCTGCTTTTTTTAATAATTATTTATTTTGCCTTTTTAATAATAAACAACAATCTTTGTAGTCGCTAAATGTTTTCAAGATACCATACACTCTTGCAAAAAACACCCAAACAATTTTTTATTCAGAAGAAAACACACGTTTCAAGATATAAGAAATGTAATCTTATAAAACAACAAACTTTATAGTCACTAAATCTTTTCAAGATACCCTACACTTGTAAAAACCACCTAAAACATTTTTTTTCAGAAGAAAACACACTTTTCAAGACATAAGAAACGTAATCTTAGAAAAAAACAAACTTTATAGTCACTAAATCTTTTCAAGATACCCTACACTCTTAAAAACCATTTTCCAAACAATTTTTTGTTGAGAAGAAAACACACTTTTCAAGATATAAGAAACGTAATCTTAGAAAACAAATCTTTATAGTCACTAAATCTTTTCATGATACCCTACACTCTTGTAAAAACCACCCAACCAATTTTTGTTCAGAAGAAAACACACTTTTCAAGATATAAGAAACGTAATCTTAGAAAACAACAAACTTTATAGTCACTAAATCTTTTCAAGATACCCTACACTCTTGTAAAAACCACTCAAACAGTTTTTTGTTCAGAAAAAAATGCACTTTTCAAGATATAAGAAGTGTAATCTTAGAAAACAATAAACTTTATAGTCACTAAATCTTTTCAAGATACCCTACACTCTTGAAAAAACCACTCAAACAATTTTTTGTTAAGAAGAAACACACTTTTCAAGATATAAGAAACGTAACCTTTGAAAACAACAGACTTTATAGTCACTAAATCTTTTAAAGATACCCTACACTCTTGTAAAAACGACCCAAACAATTTTTTGTTTAGAAGAAAACATTCTCTTCAAGATATAAGAACCGTAATCTTTTAAAGGTACCCTACTCTCTTGTAAAAACCACCCAAACATTAATTGTTATGAATACTTTCAAGATACTCTACACTCTTGTAAAAACCACCCAACACAATTTCTTGTTCAGAAGAAAACCCACTTTTCAAGAAATAAACTTTTATCTTATAGAAACAAACTTTACTTTGCATTGCATTGAGGTAATGTTAACATTTCTAGCTTCTAAAGTTAACCGTGAGCTATGCTAAAGGATCCAATGAAACTACTCAGGTGAAATCAAACGAATTACAAACAAAAATATGAAAAATGAATTACTCCAATGTTAACTATCAGCTTGTACTTGTCCTCCACCCGGAACAACAGTTGTCATCTCCGCCTCTTCTTCTTTCCGGGTCAATCTCATACTCCAACGGTGAATGCAATAACGAATGACAAACAGCACAATCACGATAATCGTAACCATGGTAACCGGAATAATCAATTTTCCAAAACCTTTTTCGCCTGAATTTTTTCTTCTGGTTTCCCAAAATATCTATCTTGTGTTTTTGGCGCATATGTTGGACGGATATCCATAGAAAGCTGGAGAGGACATGGAGGGGGATAGTAGAGTAAAGAGAGAGATGACAGGGAGACAGTCAGTATATGAGAATTTTTTGTTTAATGGATTGAATCTAAAATTTTAGAGATAGTATGTCAGAATGATGGAAATGGTAGATACTTAGTTTATCTCTCCACTAATCCAAAGAATAACATCCTTAAATATTTGGTTAGAGCGAATATCAAACTCATACTATAAATTGCAATGTAAGATATGCAGTATTTAAAATAGAAACGTGTTTTAAGATGCGTGTTTTCTGCTCTATAATTATGTCCCTATTGAAATCAGCAACATCAAAATCTCCAACAAAAAGATCCGCAACATCAGATGTTGTACAAATATATGCCTTCTTCCATCACACCCTATTTTTCCTATAATTCTCAATTTCATATTTGACATATCATTTGTCTCAAGTTTGTCACGAACCATCCTATAAAGTTTTGCATATGAATTGTATTCATCAAACATTTGTTTTATGTCTTCAAGGATTGATGAGTTCAATTCTGAAATCTCTTTATCCAGTCTATAGGAAAAACTAAAATAAAAAACAAATAAAAATATATTTACAGTCATAAATTTTCA
Source organism: Lathyrus oleraceus (assembly GCF_024323335.1). Lineage (NCBI taxonomy): Eukaryota > Viridiplantae > Streptophyta > Magnoliopsida > Fabales > Fabaceae > Lathyrus > Lathyrus oleraceus. Next base: position 16,907 of record NW_026112712.1, on the reverse strand, counting down.
AAAAATAGTATATTTATTATTAAATATTATTTAGGTATAAATAAATAAAAACAAATGTACCCGACAACAAACATTCGATTTTCTATTTCCCATTTGATGATAATTGTCGCCACTGATGATAATGATGGGTGGGGCATTGCCATGGTTGACAAAAGTGTTGATTTTTCCACCCAATGAAGTAAATGAAAACATAATGTTAAAATATCTAATATGATCCAAAAAATATTTGCTTCTTTTATCTTTCTTATGATACAAATACATTAAAAGATATGGGGGACGCTTTAATTTTGGAAGTTCAATTTTTCTCTGACTACAACATAAAGAAAACTTTGGAGTGGTTGGATTGTAGTGTTTTTGAACTCGTTCATCATACCACATAATTGCTCCACAATTATGACTTTTGAAGAAAGATCACCAATATCCCAATAATATAATACAAAGAATACTTAGAACATGAGAATAGTATAATAGATTTCAAAAATAATTTAATATGAATTTATAAAAGTATACCTTGATTTGAATCATTAGTTGAGCCCGTGTTTCGTAAGGTAAGTTCACCTTCTTGCATACCATCGTGAACATCATGTTCAAATTCAATTGTTGGAATTCATTAGAATCAAATTTAAATATCAATAAATAAACCACATATGATTTAGAGAAATATGCAAATAGTTTGTTTAACACACATACAATTAATAACTTATTAAAATACAATCATCATTCAGGTCTAAGTCGTTATTCACATAATTCACATCATTTGGATTTAACGATTCATATTTGTGCATGGGTTCCTCAAGATCTAAAAAATGAATTAAATGAAATAATTCAATTAAAAAATATTTCAACATTAATATTAATAATAAAGTTAATAAAGTATATTTTGACACCATAAATTTTATAATAATACCTTTATCGATGTCTAATAACTAATTAATTGAGACCTGATTTTCATCTTGATGAGTTGACTCTGCGACACAAAAATTAAAAAATTAATTTATGAGAGATAATATATAAATAACTATACATGCACGCGCACGCGCGCGCATATCTATATATATATATATATATATATATATATATATATATATATATATATATATATATATATATATATATACATATATTTATTGGTTTTTGGCTACAGCCATAGTGATTAACCTTATTCGGGACCTAATTGGAAACAAATACACCCACTTATTTCATGTTCCTGTCGCTATGGCAATACCATTTTATATCGGAAGTTATTACACCATCGATATGTGTGTTGGAAGTTTGATAATGTTTGTTTGGAAGATTCGTGATAAGACTAAAGCTGATGTATTTAGGTTTGCTGTTGCTTCTGGTTTAATTTGCGGAGATGGAATTTAGTCAATTCCCAATTCTTTTCTTGCTTTTTCTGAAGTGAAGCCACCTATATGCGTGAAGTTTTTATCTATAGATGAAAATTCTATATATATTAGATTCTGAAGAAGTGTAAGTTGAAAGCAAATATATTATTTTAGCCATATTCCACTGGTTCTGGCTAAGTATTAGGTCAAATATTCCCATCGTGTATGTGATTTATGTTCTTCAACTGATCTATTTGTTATAAAATTACATACTTTACAAATTGATATATATGTTTCTTATGCGCACTTTCAAATTCTAATGGTTAATGATTTTTAGAACGTGCATTATACTAAATGAGTTTGGGTACAAAACTTAATGTCGTATACTAGTAGTAATTTAATGGCTATTATCTCAGTGAATCACATCCGACTCATTTTTTTACAAAATTAAAATACTATGATTCAGTCGAGTATGTTAAATGTTTATGTAATATAATGATTCAGTCCATTGGTTTGAACTTGAAGTCATTGACATCTTCATTATCTTTATCAGTTTCTTCAATTGTCGGTAGTTCATGACCTCCACCTTCCATTCTTTTATCATTTGAGCATCTAACTCCGTTGCAAACTTCACCATTACAAATACATAAGAGAAGAGAAGAGCCGAATCGGGAAACAGTATAGAGAGAAGAATGGTGGAATCCATAGAAATAAATGATTTGAAATTCACCTCTGTTATGACATTATCACTTGTGGTTTTTGGCGTGTAAGACTGTTTTTAAAACTTTATGTATTTGGCATACTTATACCTGCTTGTTTTTTCTTTTTTTTTAATAATTAATTATTTTACCTTTTCAATAAAAAAATAACAATTATAGTCCTAAAATAAGTTTGGCTACAAAAATTAATGTCGTATACTAGTAGTAACTTAATGTCTATTATCTCCATAGTGAATCACATCCGACTCATTTTTTTACAAAATTAAAATACTATGATTCAGTCGAGTATGTTAAATGTATATGTAATATAATGATTCAGTCCATTGGTTTGAACTTGAAGTCATTGACATCTTCATTATCTTTATCAGTTTCTTCAATTGTCGGTAGTTCATGACCTCCTCCTTCCACTCTTTTATCATTTGAGCCACTAACTCCTTTGCAAACTTCACCATTACAAATCGAGAAGAGAAGAGAAGAGACGAACTGAGGAACAGTATAGAGAGAAGAATGGTGGAATCCATAGAAATAAATGATTTGGAATTCACCTCTGTTATGACATTGTCACTTGTGGTTCTTGGCGTGTGCGACTGCTTTTAAAAGGTTCAGTATTTGGCATACTTATGCCTGTTTGTTTCTGCTTTTTTTAATAATTATTTATTTTGCCTTTTTAATAATAAACAACAATCTTTGTAGTCGCTAAATGTTTTCAAGATACCATACACTCTTGCAAAAAACACCCAAACAATTTTTTATTCAGAAGAAAACACACGTTTCAAGATATAAGAAATGTAATCTTATAAAACAACAAACTTTATAGTCACTAAATCTTTTCAAGATACCCTACACTTGTAAAAACCACCTAAAACATTTTTTTTCAGAAGAAAACACACTTTTCAAGACATAAGAAACGTAATCTTAGAAAAAAACAAACTTTATAGTCACTAAATCTTTTCAAGATACCCTACACTCTTAAAAACCATTTTCCAAACAATTTTTTGTTGAGAAGAAAACACACTTTTCAAGATATAAGAAACGTAATCTTAGAAAACAAATCTTTATAGTCACTAAATCTTTTCATGATACCCTACACTCTTGTAAAAACCACCCAACCAATTTTTGTTCAGAAGAAAACACACTTTTCAAGATATAAGAAACGTAATCTTAGAAAACAACAAACTTTATAGTCACTAAATCTTTTCAAGATACCCTACACTCTTGTAAAAACCACTCAAACAGTGTTTTGTTCAGAAAAAAATGCACTTCTCAAGATATAAGAAGTGTAATCTTAGAAAACAATAAACTTTATAGTCACTAAGTCTTTTCAAGATACCCTACACTCTTGAAAAAACCACTCAAACAATTTTTTGTTAAGAAGAAACACACTTTTCAAGATATAAGAAACGTAACCTTTGAAAACAACAGACTTTATAGTCACTAAATCTTTTAAAGATACCCTACACTCTTGTAAAAATGACCCAAACAATTTTTTGTTTAGAAGAAAACATTCTCTTCAAGATATAAGAACCGTAATCTTTTAAAGGTACCCTACTCTCTTGTAAAAACCACCCAAACATTAATTGTTATGAATATTTTCAAGATACTCTACACTCTTGTAAAAACCACCCAACACAATTTCTTGTTCAGAAGAAAACCCACTTTTCAAGAAATAAACTTTTATCTTATAGAAACAAACTTTACTTTGCATTGCATTGAGGTAATGTTAACATTTCTAGCTTCTAAAGTTAACCGTGAGCTATGCTAAAGGATCCAATGAAACTACTAAGGTGAAATCAAACGAATTACAAACAAAAATATGAAAAATGAATTACTCCAATGTTAACTATCAGCTTGTACTTGTCCTCCACCCGGAACAACAGTTGTCATCTCCGCCTCTTCTTCTTTCCGGGTCAATCTCATACTCCAACGGTGAATGCAATAACGAATGACAAACAGCACAATCACGATAATCGTAACCATGGTAACCGGAATAATCAATTTTCCAAAACCTTTTTCGCCTGAATTTTTTCTTCTGGTTTCCCAAAATATCTATCGTGTGTTTTTGGCGCATATGTTGGACGGATATCCATAGAAAGCTGGAGAGGACATGGAGGGGGATAGTAGAGTAAAGAGAGAGATGACAGGGAGACAGTCAGTATATGAGAATTTTTTGTTTAATGGATTGAATCTAAAATTTTAGAGATAGTATGTCAGAATGATGGAAATGGTAGATACTTAGTTTATCTCTCCACTAATCCAAAGAATAACATCCTTAAATATTTGGTTAGAGCGAATATCAAACTCATACTATAAATTGCAATGTAAGATATGCAGTATTTAAAATAGAAACGTGTTTTAAGATGCGTGTTTTCTGCTCTATAATTATGTCCCTATTGAAATCAGCAACATCAAAATCTCCAACAAAAAGATCCGCAACATCAGATGTTGTACAAATATATGCCTTCTTCCATCACACCCTATTTTTCCTATAATTCTCAATTTCATATTTGACATATCATTTGTCTCAAGTTTGTCACGAACCATCCTATAAAGTTTTGCATATGAATTGTATTCATCAAACATTTGTTTTATGTCTTCAAGGATTGATGAGTTCAATTCTGAAATCTCTTTATCCAGTCTATAGGAAAAACTAAAATAAAAAACAAATAAAAATATATTTACAGTCATAAATTTTCAAAAAATAGTATATTTATTATTAAATATTATTTAGGTATAAATAAATAAAAACAAATGTACCCGACAACAAACATTCGATTTTCTATTTCCCATTTGATGATAATTGTCGCCACTGATGATAATGATGGGTGGGGCATTGCCATGGTTGACAAAAGTGTTGATTTTTCCACCCAATGAAGTAAATGAAAACATAATGTTAAAATATCTAATATGATCCAAAAAATATTTGCTTCTTTTATCTTTCTTATGATACAAATACATTAAAAGATATGGGGGACGCTTTAATTTTGGAAGTTCAATTTTTCTCTGACTACAACATAAAGAAAACTTTGGAGTGGTTGGATTGTAGTGTTTTTGAACTCGTTCATCATACCACATAATTGCTCCACAATTATGACTTTTGAAGAAAGATCACCAATATCCCAATAATATAATACAAAGAATACTTAGAACATGAGAATAGTATAATAGATTTCAAAAATAATTTAATATGAATTTATAAAAGTATACCTTGATTTGAATCATTAGTTGAGCCCGTGTTTCGTAAGGTAAGTTCACCTTCTTGCATACCATCGTGAACATCATGTTCAAATTCAATTGCTGGAATTCATTAGAATCAAATTTAAATATCAATAAATAAACCACATATGATTTAGAGAAATATGCAAATAGTTTGTTTAACACACATACAATTAATAACTTATTAAAATACAATCATCATTCAGGTCTAAGTCGTTATTCACATAATTCACATCATTTGGATTTAACGATTCATATTTGTGCATGGGTTCCTCAAGATCTAAAAAATGAATTAAATGAAATAATTCAATTAAAAAATATTTCAACATTAATATTAATAATAAAGTTAATAAAGTATATTTTGACACCATAAATTTTATAATAATACCTTTATCGATGTCTAATAACTAATTAATTGAGACCTGATTTTCATCTTGATGAGTTGACTCTGCGACACAAAAATTAAAAAATTAATTTATGAGAGATAATATATAAATAACTATACATGCACGCGCACGCGCGCGCATATATATATATATATATATATATATATATATATATATATATATATATATATATATATATATATATATATATATATATATATATATATATATATATATATATATATATATATATCTATATATATATATATATATATATATATATATATATATATATATATATATATTTATTGGTTTTTGGCTACAGCCATAGTGATTAACCTTATTCGGGACCTAATTGGAAACAAATACACCCACTTATTTCATGTTCCTGTCGCTATGGCAATACCATTTTATATCGGAAGTTATTACACCATCGATATGTGTGTTTGTGGTTATGGAGTTCTAAAACAAATAACTGCATAATCAGAGACACAAGGAAGTTTGATAATGTTTGTTTGGAAGATTCGTGATAAGACTAAAGCTGATGTATTTAGGTTTGCTGTTGCTTCTGGTTTAATTTGCGGAGATGGAATTTAGTCAATTCCCAATTCTTTTCTTGCTTATTCTGAAGTGAAGCCACCTATATGCGTGAAGTTTTTATCTATAGATGAAAATTCTATATATATTAGATTCTGAAGAAGTGTAAGTTGAAAGCAAATATATTATTTTAGCCATATTCCACTGGTTCTGGCTAAGTATTAGGTCAAATATTCCCATCGTGTATGTGATTTATGTTCTTCAACTGATCTATTTGTTATAAAATTACATACTTTACAAATTGATATATATGTTTCTTATGCGCACTTTCAAATTCTAATGGGTAATGATTTTTAGAACGTGCATTATACTAAATGAGTTTGGGTACAAAACTTAATGTCGTATACTAGTAGTAATTTAATGGCTATTATCTAAGTGAATCACATCGACTCATTTTTTTACAAAATTAAAATACTATGATTCAGTCGAGTATGTTAAATGTTTATGTAATATAATGATTCAGTCCATTGGTTTGAACTTGAAGTCATTGACATCTTCATTATCTTTATCAGTTTCTTCAATTGTCGGTAGTTCATGACCTCCACCTTCCATTCTTTTATCATTTGAGCATCTAACTCCATTGCAAACTTCACCATTACAAATACAGAAGAGAAGAGAAGAGCCGAATCGGGAAACAGTATAGAGAGAAGAATGGTGGAATCCATAGAAATAAATGATTTGAAATTCACCTCTGTTATGACATTATCACTTGTGGTTTTTGGCGTGTAAGACTGTTTTTAAAACTTTATGTATTTGGCATACTTATACCTGCTTGTTTTTTCTTTTTTTTTAATAATTAATTATTTTACCTTTTCAATAAAAAAATAACAATTATAGTCCTAAAATAAGTTTGGCTACAAAAATTAATGTCGTATACTAGTAGTAACTTAATGTCTATTATCTCCATAGTGAATCACATCCGACTCATTTTTTTACAAAATTAAAATACTATGATTCAGTCGAGTATGTTAAATGTATATGTAATATAATGATTCAGTCCATTGGTTTGAACTTGAAGTCATTGACATCTTCATTATCTTTATCAGTTTCTTCAATTGTCGGTAGTTCATGACCTCCTCCTTCCACTCTTTTATCATTTGAGCCACTAACTCCTTTGCAAACTTCACCATTACAAATCGAGAAGAGAAGAGAAGAGACGAACTGAGGAACAGTATAGAGAGAAGAATGGTGGAATCCATAGAAATAAATGATTTGGAATTCACCTCTGTTATGACATTGTCACTTGTGGTTCTTGGCGTGTGCGACTGCTTTTAAAAGGTTCAGTATTTGGCATACTTATGCCTGTTTGTTTCTGCTTTTTTTAATAATTATTTATTTTGCCTTTTTAATAATAAACAACAATCTTTGTAGTCGCTAAATGTATTCAAGATACCATACACTCTTGCAAAAAACACCCAAACAATTTTTTATTCAGAAGAAAACACACGTTTCAAGATATAAGAAATGTAATCTTATAAAACAACAAACTTTATAGTCACTAAATCTTTTCAAGATACCCTACACTTGTAAAAACCACCTAAAACATTTTTTTTCAGAAGAAAACACACTTTTCAAGACATAAGAAACGTAATCTTAGAAAAAAACAAACTTTATAGTCACTAAATCTTTTCAAGATACCCTACACTCTTAAAAACCATTTTCCAAACAATTTTTTGTTGAGAAGAAAACACACTTTTCAAGATATAAGAAACGTAATCTTAGAAAACAAATCTTTATAGTCACTAAATCTTTTCATGATACCCTACACTCTTGTAAAAACCACCCAACCAATTTTTGTTCAGAAGAAAACACACTTTTCAAGATATAAGAAACGTAATCTTAGAAAACAACAAACTTTATAGTCACTAAATCTTTTCAAGATACCCTACACTCTTGTAAAAACCACTCAAACAGTGTTTTGTTCAGAAAAAAATGCACTTCTCAAGATATAAGAAGTGTAATCTTAGAAAACAATAAACTTTATAGTCACTAAGTGGGGGAGGGGTAGGAAGGGGAGGGAAAAAATATCTTTTCAAGATACCCTACACTCTTGAAAAAACCACTCAAACAATTTTTTGTTAAGAAGAAACACACTTTTCAAGATATAAGAAACGTAACCTTTGAAAACAACAGACTTTATAGTCACTAAATCTTTTAAAGATACCCTACACTCTTGTAAAAATGACCCAAACAATTTTTTGTTTAGAAGAAAACATTCTCTTCAAGATATAAGAACCGTAATCTTTTAAAGGTACCCTACTCTCTTGTAAAAACCACCCAAACATTAATTGTTATGAATATTTTCAAGATACTCTACACTCTTGTAAAAACCACCCAACACAATTTCTTGTTCAGAAGAAAACCCACTTTTCAAGAAATAAACTTTTATCTTATAGAAACAAACTTTACTTTGCATTGCATTGAGGTAATGTTAACATTTCTAGCTTCTAAAGTTAACCGTGAGCTATGCTAAAGGATCCAATGAAACTACTAAGGTGAAATCAAACGAATTACAAACAAAAATATGAAAAATGAATTACTCCAATGTTAACTATCAGCTTGTACTTGTCCTCCACCCGGAACAACAGTTGTCATCTCCGCCTCTTCTTCTTTCCGGGTCAATCTCATACTCCAACGGTGAATGCAATAACGAATGACAAACAGCACAATCACGATAATCGTAACCATGGTAACCGGAATAATCAATTTTCCAAAACCTTTTTCGCCTGAATTTTTTCTTCTGGTTTCCCAAAATATCTATCGTGTGTTTTTGGCGCATATGTTGGACGGATATCCATAGAAAGCTGGAGAGGACATGGAGGGGGATAGTAGAGTAAAGAGAGAGATGACAGGGAGACAGTCAGTATATGAGAATTTTTTGTTTAATGGATTGAATCTAAAATTTTAGAGATAGTATGTCAGAATGATGGAAATGGTAGATACTTAGTTTATCTCTCCACTAATCCAAAGAATAACATCCTTAAATATTTGGTTAGAGCGAATATCAAACTCATACTATAAATTGCAATGTAAGATATGCAGTATTTAAAATAGAAACGTGTTTTAAGATGCGTGTTTTCTGCTCTATAATTATGTCCCTATTGAAATCAGCAACATCAAAATCTCCAACAAAAAGATCCGCAACATCAGATGTTGTACAAATATATGCCTTCTTCCATCACACCCTATTTTTCCTATAATTCTCAATTTCATATTTGACATATCATTTGTCTCAAGTTTGTCACGAACCATCCTATAAAGTTTTGCATATGAATTGTATTCATCAAACATTTGTTTTATGTCTTCAAGGATTGATGAGTTCAATTCTGAAATCTCTTTATCCAGTCTATAGGAAAAACTAAAATAAAAAACAAATAAAAATATATTTACAGTCATAAATTTTCAAAAAATAGTATATTTATTATTAAATATTATTTAGGTATAAATAAATAAAAACAAATGTACCCGACAACAAACATTCGATTTTCTATTTCCCATTTGATGATAATTGTCGCCACTGATGATAATGATGGGTGGGGCATTGCCATGGTTGACAAAAGTGTTGATTTTTCCACCCAATGAAGTAAATGAAAACATAATGTTAAAATATCTAATATGATCCAAAAAATATTTGCTTCTTTTATCTTTCTTATGATACAAATACATTAAAAGATATGGGGGACGCTTTAATTTTGGAAGTTCAATTTTTCTCTGACTACAACATAAAGAAAACTTTGGAGTGGTTGGATTGTAGTGTTTTTGAACTCGTTCATCATACCACATAATTGCTCCACAATTATGACTTTTGAAGAAAGATCACCAATATCCCAATAATATAATACAAAGAATACTTAGAACATGAGAATAGTATAATAGATTTCAAAAATAATTTAATATGAATTTATAAAAGTATACCTTGATTTGAATCATTAGTTGAGCCCGTGTTTCGTAAGGTAAGTTCACCTTCTTGCATACCATCGTGAACATCATGTTCAAATTCAATTGCTGGAATTCATTAGAATCAAATTTAAATATCAATAAATAAACCACATATGATTTAGAGAAATATGCAAATAGTTTGTTTAACACACATACAATTAATAACTTATTAAAATACAATCATCATTCAGGTCTAAGTCGTTATTCACATAATTCACATCATTTGGATTTAACGATTCATATTTGTGCATGGGTTCCTCAAGATCTAAAAATGAATTAAATGAAATAATTCAATTAAAAAATATTTCAACATTAATATTAATAATAAAGTTAATAAAGTATATTTTGACACCATAAATTTTATAATAATACCTTTATCGATGTCTAATAACTAATTAATTGAGACCTGATTTTCATCTTGATGAGTTGACTCTGCGACACAAAAATTAAAAAATTAATTTATGAGAGATAATATATAAATAACTATACATGCACGCGCACGCGCGCGCATATATATATATATATATATATATATATATATATATATATATATATATATATATATATATATATATATATATATATATATATATATATATATATATATATATATATATATATATATATATTATATATTGGTTTTTGGCTACAGCCATAGTGATTAACCTTATTCGGGACCGGGGGGGGGGGGAGAGGAAGAGAAGGGGAGAAAAGGGGGGGGGGAAGAAGGTAATTGGAAACAAATACACCCACTTATTTCATGTTCCTGTCGCTATGGCAATACCATTTTATATCGGAAGTTATTACACCATCGATATGTGTGTTGGAAGTTTGATAATGTTTGTTTGGAAGATTCGTGATAAGACCTAAAGCTGATGTATTTAGGTTTGCTGTTGCTTCTGGTTTAATTTGCGGAGATGGAATTTAGTCAATTCCCAATTCTTTTCTTGCTTATTCTGAAGTGAAGCCACCTATATGCGTGAAGTTTTTATCTATAGATGAAAATTCTATATATATTAGATTCTGAAGAAGTGTAAGTTGAAAGCAAATATATTATTTTAGCCATATTCCACTGGTTCTGGCTAAGTATTAGGTCAAATATTCCCATCGTGTATGTGATTTATGTTCTTCAACTGATCTATTTGTTATAAAATTACATACTTTACAAATTGATATATATGTTTCTTATGCGCACTTTCAAATTCTAATGGTTAATGATTTTTAGAACGTGCATTATACTAAATGAGTTTGGGTACAAAACTTAATGTCGTATACTAGTAGTAATTTAATGGCTATTATCTCAGTGAATCACATCGACTCATTTTTTTACAAAATTAAAATACTATGATTCAGTCGAGTATGTTAAATGTTTATGTAATATAATGATTCAGTCCATTGGTTTGAACTTGAAGTCATTGACATCTTCATTATCTTTATCAGTTTCTTCAATTGTCGTTAGTTCATGACCTCCACCTTCCATTCTTTTATCATTTTGAGCATCTAACTCCGTTGCAAACTTCACCATTACAAATACAGAAGAGAAGAGAAGAGCCGAATCGGGAAACAGTATAGAGAGAAGAATGGTGGAATCCATAGAAATAAATGATTTGAAATTCACCTCTGTTATGACTCATGTAAGACTTTTTTAAAACTTTATGTATTTGGCATACTTATACCTGCTTGTTTTTCTTTTTTTTTAATAATTAATTATTTTACCTTTTCAATAAAAAAATAACAATTATAGTCCTAAAATAAGTTTGGCTACAAAAATTAATGTCGTATACTAGTAGTAACTTAATGTCTATTATCTGCATAGTGAATCACATCCGACTCATTTTTTTACAAAATTAAAATACTATGATTCAGTCGAGTATGTTAAATGTATATGTAATATAATGATTCAGTCCATTGGTTTGAACTTGAAGTCATTGACATCTTCATTATCTTTATCAGTTTCTTCAATTGTCGGTAGTTCATGAACTCCTCCTTCCACTCTTTTATCATTTGAGCCATCTAACTCCTTTGCAAACTTCACCATTACAAATCGAGAAGAGAAGAGAAGAGTCGAACTGAGGAACAGTATAGAGAGAAGAATGGTGGAATCCATAGAAATAAATGATTTGGAATTCACCTCTGTTATGACATTGTCACTTGTGGTTTTTGGCGTGTGCGACTGCTTTTAAAAGGTTCGGTATTTGGCATACTTATGCCTGTTTGTTTCTGCTTTTTTAATAATTATTTATTTTGCCTTTTTAATAATAAACAACAATCTTTGTAGTCGCTAAATGTATTCAAGATACCATACACTCTTGCAAAAAATAGCCAAACAATTTTTTATTCAGAAGAAAACACACGTTTCAAGATATAAGAAATGTAATCTTATAAAACAACAAACTTTATAGTCACTAAATCTTTTCAAGATACCCTACACTTGTAAAAACCACCTAAAACATTTTTTTTCAGAAGAAAACACACTTTTCAAGACATAAGAAACGTAATCTTAGAAAAAAACAAACTTTATAGTCACTAAATCTTTTCAAGATACCCTACACTCTTCTAAAAACCACCCAAACAATTTTTTGTTGAGAAGAAAACACACTTTTCAAGATATAAGAAACGTAATCTTAGAAAACAAATCTTTATAGTCACTAAATCTTTTCATGATACCCTACACTCTTGTAAAAACCACCCAACCAATTTTTGTTCAGAAGAAAACACACTTTTCAAGATATAAGAAACGTAATCTTAGAAAACAACAAACTTTATAGTCACTAAATCTTTTCAAGATACCCTACACTCTTGTAAAAACCACTCAAACAGTGTTTTGTTCAGAAAAAAATGCACTTCTCAAGATATAAGAAGTGTAATCTTAGAAAACAATAAACTTTATAGTCACTAAGTCTTTTCAAGATACCCTACACTCTTGAAAAAACCACTCAAACAATTTTTTGTTAAGAAGAAACACACTTTTCAAGATATAAGAAACGTAACCTTTGAAAACAACAGACTTTATAGTCACTAAATCTTTTAAAGATACCCTACACTCTTGTAAAAATGACCCAAACAATTTTTTGTTTAGAAGAAAACATTCTCTTCAAGATATAAGACCGTAATCTTTTAAAGGTACCCTACTCTCTTGTAAAAACCACCAAACATTAATTGTTATGAATATTTTCAAGATACTCTACACTCTTGTAAAAACCACCCAACACAATTTCTTGTTCAGAAGAAAACCCACTTTTCAAGAAATAAACTTTTATCTTATAGAAACAAACTTTACTTTGCATTGCATTGAGGTAATGTTAACATTTCTAGCTTCTAAAGTTAACCGTGAGCTATGCTAAAGGATCCAATGAAACTACTAAGGTGAAATCAAACGAATTACAAACAAAAGTATGAAAAATGAATTACTCCAATGTTAACTATCAGCTTGTACTTGTCCTCCACCCGGAACAACAGTTGTCATCTCCGCCTCTTCTTCTTTCCGGGTCAATCTCATACTCCAACGGTGAATGCAATAACGAATGACAAACAGCACAATCACGATAATCGTAACCATGGTAACCGGAATAATCAATTTTCCAAAACCTTTTTCGCCTGAATTTTTTCTTCTGGTTTCCCAAAATATCTATCGTGTGTTTTTGGCGCATATGTTGGACGGATATCCATAGAAAGCTGGAGAGGACATGGAGGGGGATAGTAGAGTAAAGAGAGAGATGACAGGGAGACAGTCAGTATATGAGAATTTTTTGTTTAATGGATTGAATCTAATTTTAGAGATAGTATGTCAGAATGATGGAAATGGTAGATACTTAGTTTATCTCTCCACTAATCCAAAGAATAACATCCTTAAATATTTGGTTAGAGCGAATATCAAACTCATACTATAAATTGCAATGTAAGATATGCAGTATTTAAATAGAAACGTGTTTTAAGATGCGTGTTTCTGCTCTATAATTATGTCCCTATTGAAATCAGCAACATCAAATCTCCAACAAAAAGATCCGCAACATCAGATGTTGTACAAATATATGCCTTCTTCCATCACACCCTATTTTTCCTATAATTCTCAATTTCATATTTGACATATCATTTGTCTCAAGTTTGTCACGAACCATCCTATAAAGTTTTGCATATGAATTGTATTCATCAAACATTTGTTTATGTCTTCAAGGATTGATGAGTTCAATTCTGAAATCTCTTATCCAGTCTATAGAAAAACTAAAATAAAAACAAATAAAAATATATTTACAGTCATAAATTTTCAAAAAATAGTATATTTATTATTATATTATTTAGGTATAAATAAATAAAAACAAATGTACCCGACAACAAACATTCGATTTTCTATTTCCCATTTGATGATAATTGTCGCCACTGATGATAATGATGGTGGGGCATTGCCATGGTTGACAAAAGTGTTGATTTTTCCACCCATGAAGTAAATGAAAACATAATGTTAAAATATCTATATGATCCAAAAAATAGTTGCTTCTTTTATCTTTCTTATGATACAAATACATTAAAAGATATGGGGACGCTTTAATTTTGGAAGTTCAATTTTTCTCTGACTACAACATAAAGAAAACTTGGAGTGGTTGGATTGTAGTGTTTTTGAACTCGTTCATCATACCACATAATTGCTCCACAATTATGACTTTTGAAGAAAGATCACCAATATCCCAATAATATAATACAAAGAATACTAGAACATGAGAATAGTATAATAGATTTCAAAAATAATTTAATATGAATTTATAAAAGTATACCTTGATTTGAATCATTAGTTGAGCCCGTGTTCGTAAGGTAAGTTCACCTCTTGCATACCATCGGAACATCAGGTTCAAATTCAATTGCTGGAATTCATTAGAATCAAATTTAAATATCATAAATAAACCACATATGATTTAGAGAATAGCAAATAGTGTGTTTAACAAATACAATTAATAACTTATTAAAATACAATCATCATTCAGGTCTAAGTCGTTATTCACATAATTCACATCATTTGGATTTACGATTCATATTTGTGCATGGGTTCCTCACTTTTCAAGATATAAGAAACGTAATCTTAGAAAACAATAAAACTTTATAGTCACTAAATCTTTTCAAGATCCCTACACTCTTGAAAAAACCACTCAAACAATTTTTGTTAAGAAGAAACACACTTTTCAAGATATAAGAAACGTAATCTTGAAAAACAACAGACTTTATAGTCACTAAATCTTTTCAAGATACCCTAACATCTTATAAAAACGACCCAAAACAATTTTTTGTTTAGAAGAAAACATTCTCTTCAAGAATAAGAAACGTAATCTTTTAAAGGTACCCTACTATCTTGTAAAAACCACCCACACATTAATTGTTATGAATATTTTCAAGATACTCTACACTCTTGTAAAAACCACCCAACACAATTTCTTGTTCAGAAGAAAACCCACTTTTCAAGAAATAAACTTTTATCTTATAGAACAAACTTTACTTTGCATTGCATTGAGGTAACGTTAACATTTCTAGCTTCTAAAGTTAACCGTGAGCTATGCTAACGGATCCAATGAAACTCTCAGGTGAAATCAAACGAATTACAAAAACAAAAATATGAAAAATAATTACTCCAAGGTTAAATATCAGCTTGTACTTGTCCTCCACCCGGAACACCAGTTGTCATCCGCCTCTTCTTCTTTCCGGGCCAATCTCATACTCCAACGGTGAATGCAATAACGAATGACAAACATCACAATCACGATAATCGTAACCATGGTAACGGAATAATCCATTTTCCAAAACCTTTTCGCCTGAATTTTTTCTTCTGGTTTCCCAAAATATCTATCGTGTGTTTTTGGCGCATATGTTGGACGGATATCCATAGAAAGCTGGAGAGGCATTGACGGGGGATAGTGGAGTAACGAGAGAGATGACAGGGAGACAATCAGTATCTGAGAATTTTTTGTTTAATGATTGAATCTAAAATTTTAGAGATAGTATATCAGAATGATGGAAATGGTAGATACTTCGTTTATCTCTCTAATCCAAGATAACATCCTTAATATTTGGTTAGAGCGCATATCAAACTCATACTATAAATTGCAATGTAAGATATGCAGTATTTAAATAGAAACAAAGTTTTAAGCTTGCCTGTTTTCGCCTCTATAATTTATGTCCCTATTCAATCAGCAACATCAAAATCTCCACAAAAAGATCCGCAACATCAGATGTTGTACAAAATATATGCCTTCTTCCATCACACATTTTTCCTATAATTCTCAATTTCATATTTGACATATCATTTGTCTCAAGTTTGTCCCGAACCATCCTATAAAGTTTTGCATATGAATTGTATTCATCAAACATTTGTTTTATGTCTTCAGGGATTGACGAGTTCAATTCTGAAATCTTCTTTATCCAGTCTATAGGAAAAAAACAAAATAAAATAAAAAAAAATAAATCATATTTTACAGTCATAAATTTTCAAAAAATAGTTCTATTTATTATTAAATATTATTTAGTATAAATAAATAAAAACAATGTACCCGACAACAACATTCGATATTCTATTTCCCCTTTGATGATAATTGTCGCCACTGATGATAAAGATGGTGGGGATTGCCATGGTTGACAAAGTGTTGATTTTTCCACCCAATGAAGTAAATGAAAAACATAATGTTAAAATATCTAATATGTATCCAAAAAATATTTGCTTCTTTTATCTTTCTTATGATACAAAT